>NW_009218825.1:0-249 GCF_000690835.1 Fulmarus glacialis
GAGTAAACACGGGGCTTCTCCGGCCGAGTGCGCAGTGTGGTGCCCGGCACTCGCCTCGCTGACCGATCGCACCGGAGGGATATTTCGGGAGACTCCTGTGGGTAAGGTCATTTTATCCAGGCAAAAGCCCGGCATTGCTTAAACTTGGTGGCGTGTGATTGAAATGGGTACTTTCGGGATTGCTGCATTACCCTGAGGCGAGGGGCTCCAGCCGTTATTGGCAGGTGAGTGGAATAACTGCAGTAGGTA
>NW_009218825.1:290-13236 GCF_000690835.1 Fulmarus glacialis
AAAAGGAAAAAAAAAAGAAAATCTCCTCCTCCCTCTCTAGTCTTGCACCCTCTGGATTTGGGGGAGTACCGTAAAAGCAAGGAGTCTTTCATTTTCCCTCTTTTTCTTCTTTTTCCCGGTTGTAATATATTTGACTGAAAAGGGTATGTGATAGTAAAGAAGCTCTCCGTGATGGAATCTATTTAATATGATGAGACCGGATCCCATCCACTGGTTAAAACAAATGTTTCCAACTCTGTGCAGCATTCTGCTGCATTTCATAACTGCAATGGAGGTAGAGAAATCCTGCTTTTCAAGTTGTTAAACTTTAAGGTGGCAATTCTTATTAATCGTGGTACAGTGCTCTGGTGCTAAGGGGGTTAAATGCCACTGGTAATTTGGGATTACAACTGTTCCTGTAAATGCTGCAAGGTAATTATAAACTGAGGGACGGTAAGGAAAAAAAAAAATCTCATCTTGGTAGTAGAGAAATACTGTAAATGTCACTAGCCTGAAAATCTCTCATCCACCTGCTCTTATATTTTTTTTCACCCAATAACTTACCTACTGAAACCTCAGACCACGTGTATGGGAGTTGAAGATTTGCAAACAGAGATGCTATCTTCGATATTTCATACATACATGCATCTGGCTGAGGGACTGTGTGTGAATTAATTCCTCTGTTAGTTGTGGTGTGAAGCGAGACAGGGAGAAAAAGGAGAGAAAAGATCGTCTTCTTAAGAACAGAAGCGAGCAAGGGAAGCACTTCAGCCTTTAAAGATTTAAAGAGATCCAAGCAAGGTACATCATTGGTAATCTTTCTCTGCAAAATCAGTTCTGATAGAGGGAACGGGGGAAGGTTGAGGGAATCGATAGTGATGACGTTGTGCAGTGCAATGCACTGCAATGCTAAAGTTATATAGTGTGTGCGAAAATATGTACCCTTATGTACTGCTGGTGGGTTCATGCATAATGGATGGAAGAAGATATGCAGATCTATCTGTAGGAAGATGGGTGCATTTGTGCAAAGACGGCGATTATGTAACTTGATTACATCAGTGGCATCAGTGGCCGATAGTGGAATAATATGGTCATATAGCGTATCGATCACTTGGGTTAACTTCGTAGCACTCACGGCAGCAGGGGATGGAGACCTGAGCAGAGGAGGGGAGATCCTTGCTCAGCTCCTGACAAGGGGTTTGCCTCTTGCAGGCTGCCTTTGCATCACTGTGCTCCTGGTGGAGTTTCCCCGGGACAGGGAGTTGAGGAAGGAGGAGGCTGCCTAGCTGCTAATTCAGCCACACCCGCAGAGAGGGCTCCAGAAAAGCCCCTGCAAGGCTGCACAATGGTCCCATTGAGCAGATCTGGCTGCCTGCTCCTCGGCAAGGTCACACGGCAACCTGGGACTTCAGTGCGTGGCAACAGCTGAGCGGAGGAGGAACAAAACCGAAATTAAAATTGATCTTCCTCCCCCCCTCGCCGTCGCCTACCTCCAAACACATCGTTCTGCTGACCGGTGCTCAAGGCAGAGCTCGTGCTGTTTCACCCTGAGCGTGTGCGGCGCTTAACATGGATAGCGTTGTCTCTCTCGGTGCGTGCGATGACTGCCTCACAGCTTTAGCAGTATACTGCTTCTGTATTTTAGAGTACAGCATGACTGACTTCAGAAAAAAGTATCGTCCGATATAGCAGCCTAATCTACCTGTTACATTTACAGGGCACCTAAAAGGTGGTCTATTAACACATTTCAAGCATCTCAGAAGTGAGTAGGTGAAGAGCAAAGATGTGACAGGAGTCCCATTGGTTTAACTCAGAGGGACTTTTATAGCGAACTGTCCACAAAGATAGTAGTATCAGGATATACTTTACTTTTTAGAATCATAAATCACTATTCCTATCTGTTTGGGGGGGAGGTTGTTCAAGAGTACTCCTTGAAGACAGATAAGCTTGCAAAGGCACTCCTGAGGCCCCATACCTCTAATGGATGCATTCTGGAAAATGTAAGCCTGATGAAATCTTAACTCAGCTGAAATGAGTGATCTTATCATCACTGGCCTATGTCCTTCCCAACTTCACTCTGAATTCATTCTAGCAAAATTTCACTACAATACTTTTCAGTTAAGAAGAGGGGAGGGCAGAGTGGGTTTTACATCTCTTGATAAACATGATCTCCACATACCTACTAGATTTAATGCACTATCATCAAACTCACAGTAGTTTTACCATGGAACCAGCCTGGAGAATCATTTTTTCCTCTGCTTCCCTGAAAACATCAGTATTTTAAAGTTGGTTCACTGTTCGTTCATGACTATTTTCATATTTCTTGAGGATAAGTCTGGGCAAGCACTAATAAATCCTGCAAATGTAGTTTAGAGTTTGACATTCATAGAGTATACTGAGTAAATTGGAAAAAAAGGATATGAAGTTAACTCTGTTTCCATCCTTCAGGGGTCAGAATAACACTATGGCAACTCCTATGCATTGCTACAGCTCTTACAATTTTCAGAAATGTCTATGGCATACAGTGTTCCCCCACATGCGATTACAGGCAGACTCTGTCCCTTTATGTCCTTACAGGACTTATTGTGACATATAGGCTACATACCTGTACCACCCATCTTAAAGGAAAGCACGATTGTCTACAGCAAGTCTTATAAAACTGGTGCTACAAAAGAGCAGGCATTGACAGTGTGGGAATATATCACATGATATGTGTAAACTGGCATGCAGAATGCAAGGATTTGCAAATTTAGGGTAATAGAAAGTGGTAAGCAACCGAGTTTTATTTATAGATTAATTTCATTGTTGTAGTTAGCAATACCCACTTGGTAAAAATAGAGGGTTTCAGCTCCAATGCAATATCCATTCAGTTTGCACCAAATATAGCTTCTTTGAGAGGAAACTTTCCTTGCTGAAGTAAAACTGTAACTCACTCGGACAAATGAAGAGAAAATGTGAAGAGAAATATTTACATAAAACATTCCCAGGCTCCAAATCTCAGACCACTGAAAGCAGTGAGAGTTTTGCCACCCACTCCTTGCTGGGAAGCCGGCTTTTAAAGAAAACAGCAGTGCATGAAGAATAATCTCAGTGCCTCCCTCTGAAAGAGCAGGCTTCTGACTGTCGTTATCACTGAAGACAGTAGAATTGTTTTACTGCTGATAGGAAAATTTGAAACATATGGGGCAGATCTTAATGAAGCTTCTTCACTGTTCAGTGATATTCTTGTAACGTATTCAGAGTACTTTCTGTGGCTATTATGTCGAACCCATGTATTGGGAAACAAAGCAAAAAATGGATAGCTGACAGGTTTTCATTCAGTGTATTTGCACTTACAGAGAAGTGTTTCGATACACTTCTGTGTTTCATAACAGCTATGATCTTTAGCGGCTGGGAATCTTCTTATTTTTATACTGCATGCTGCATGATAATATATGGCAATTGAAAGCTCTGATTAATATGATTAAAAACTAGCAACTTATCTAGTGGTGCTCAAGTTGTAAAGTTTAATTATAGCGGCACCATTTGCACAGCTATAGATAAGGTTGTGTCAGCATTTCTGTTATAAACCTCTATCTTGTTGCCATCCGTTGTGTCAGGGGTCCATGAAATAAGAAGAATTTACAGTAGAGACCATAATGGCTGTTTTGGATTACCGTCATGGCCTGTCAGGTTAGTAATCCATGTGTTTCTTTAAGTCTTTACATGCACATCTACAGCAGCACCAAAGCAGCCATTATGCTCTGTCAGTTCAAGTGCATGCTTGTTTTATTTTAAAATGTAATTAAATATGAGATGATGGACCACAGTGACTCAGAAGGGATCATTTAACCTATCATTTTTCATGCATTTTTGTATTGTTTTCATATTCTTAGAACAAAAACAGATCAAATGCAGCAATGAATTTTACCTGTGATAGCTTAAAATTAATGCACAATTGGAAGAAAGCTCTTTGGGGGGGGAAGAATGAAGATGAAAGGTTGTGGGTTTTTAATGTTCATATTCAAGCTTTGCATGTTCCTCTACGGTAGTCACATATGGAACTGCATTCTATTGCAAAAGGGGAAAACCCTGTGTTATTTGCCAAAGCTATGTAAGATCAGGGCAAGGAAATCAGGTAGTGCCGGTTCTCTGTTTTAACGTTGGGTATTCTGTTTTTCTAGGTCTCCTGTACCTGTGTATTATAGGCACTCCTAAGTCATTTCATGGTGTTATACAGCACACTATTTATGCCTCAATAACTAGGTCTGAACAAAAGAACCAAGGACATCAGTCTTACTGCTTTCTGTGCTTAGAAATTTCATGTTTGTAAGAGCAGCACACAGACATACAATAGTCCTTCAATGGTTGTAGCATCAACTGCAGAAATTACCCACAAAGATTTTTTTGCTTGGGGGTGAAGAAGAAGAAGAAAGGGAGAAAATGAAAACATTTAGATTTTTGCCAATGCAATAGATATTATTTCCATTTTATTTTTCGTTTTGGGCATAATTGAGGAAGTGCTCAGTATAGCTTCTGAAAAGAAACACAGAAACCTAATTCATGCATCAAGAAGACCAATACAATCTATACAATCAGCAGGCAGACAAGGGTCAGTACTACTTGGCGACTGGATGGCTAGTTGTGTCAGAAAGTTTTCTGTTCTCTAGTCCTTCACAGCTGTCCTCAATGAATAGTGCATTGTAAAAGAGAACAGAGATGGAGACTAGAAGAATGGGTTAAAAAAAGGGGCAGAAAAGCATATAAATATCTAGACGTTGGTGATGTAGCTCCTGTCTCTTAGGAGATGGGGTATATTTCTATATTCCTTTTGTCTGTTAGTCACTAGTGAGACCCAGATGCTTAAAGTTATTGTGGTTCCTAACTTCCACTGCTCTGATTTTTGGGGGAATGCTTAATCTCTTCAGTGCGAAGCTCATCATCTTTTCGTTTTCATGCGTGTTTCTAGTTGCACAATGAGACTGTGATCTCTCATTTGAGGTAACTCGAGGTGCTTCTCCATAAAGTAATAAATTAGTGGCAGGAACATGAGAGAAAGAATGTTTTCTGTTGGATATTTTAGAAAAGACAGATATTTTACACGAATCAAATTTTCCTCCGACAAAGCACAAACTGTTGGAATTTTCGGCAAAAATCTCACAACACCCTTACAAGACTGCCTCTTACAAAGCTAGTGCACCTGCCGCGTAAAAAGTCGATGTCTCGGTTTCACCTGTTAAGCTCCACTTGATAATGTGTGCTTGGACTGTCAGTAGCAATTGCAGTAAACTCAATCCCAGCCAAAAGTTTAGACTGTTTCAAGGAAAATGAAGTCATAGTAACGTGCATCATTACAGTGCACAGGGAAAAGCTTCTGCGGGTGAGGTGAGGAGTGAGTTTAACGGGCAGCGACCTGTCTGAGTTCCCAGACCAGTTGCCTCAGACTGAGAATAGCTGTGCCTGAACGGTGTAAGGGACCTGCACGTACATTCGTCCCTGCCTACATCCATTTGGCACCGCATCTCTGCTGGATTTGACTCTGAGCTCAGTGGATCGTACGCCTCAAGGATAATTCCTACACCAAGAAGATCTGTCGGTATGATGGAAACCTTGGGATGGAGCCACTATGTCTGCAGAGGGATGTGTTTGGCCAGGGTGCTTTTGTGTGGCACTGATCCCTGGCAACAGTTTTAGCCCTGTGCCTGTCAGGTTGCTGTTCAGTGCACAGAATTTCAGGATGGCAGCAGAGTACAGCTGTTACCACCTTGGCATTCCTGCATCCCCAACTTCTCTTTAGTGCTTTCTGGCTGTTTCCTCCTAGATGTAAACTTTTTTTTGCAGGAAATCTTACCTTTGCTCATTTTAGAATAACATAACTGGAAATGCATGGCACTTCGCTTTCGGCAAGTTGTATGCATAATGGAGATGTGTGTGTATATCTGTGTATCAATCTATCAATAAGATCTGCATATTTATTACACATAGATTTTATTTTATTCAACATCTCCTCTTACGAAACAGAAAAGGCCTGTCAGCTTTCTACTAGACATTTCCTTGGGGGGTCCCATAGCTGAAGTTGGTGTGCTTACACCAACGTTAAATCAGGTTCACTGGCTGGCAATGTCTCTCTTTACACACATGTGCACAAATACATATGTCTATGTGTGCGTATGCATACATATGCATTTACTCAGATACATACGCAGAGGAAGACTGAGAGCAAGCCATAAAGAGAAAGTACTCTAGTTATTTCTTATGCTAAATTTAGAAAACATAACGTGATTCAAATATACCATGAGATGGTAGCTGTTTTTGAGGGTTGATTTAGTATTAATTTATTTTTTAATGTTCTGTAAATGCAGCTTATTTGAAGACAACACAAATTTATTTTGGAATGCAAAAACTAAAAGGTGCTTTGAAAGGACTGTCAGAGATCACCAGTCAGGACTATAGGGTATCATCTGTTATTTTAGAAGTATACATGGTAACACTTTGGAAGGTACAATCTGAATGTTTCCTGTATACCCCTCCAATGGAACAACAGATACTATCGAAAATCTCTTGTCTGTTATTATGGAAAAGCTCAATCAGAGTATTTGCTCAGTTCATAGCAGAAGGAAGCTATATATATTACAAAAGGAATGCAAAACTTTGTTTAATATTTCTTGTGTAACACTTGCTTTACCAACTGTTGACTCTCATGTTCAGTATGAATAATGTCTCTGCCTTTGGTCACTTCTTATCCAGAAAGCTATTAAGGAAAGAAGAAAGGACCAGAGAATGACAGCAAAAAGAAAAGACTTCTACATGAAAAGATTCCCATCTGAAGAAAGAGATGAAGGTTTTGTATTATTCAGAAAAAAGAGGAAGATATGATATGGGAGAACAGCAGATGCAGTGGTGAATACTGAAGGCTATTGAAAGATACTTTGGGTTCTCTTATATATTGTTTTCCTGATGACCAATAAAATTAAATTCTGACAAATCTAAAATGAGTAAAGGAAAACACTCCTATACATAGTTGATTCAAATTCTTCATCTCTTATTGGCAAGGGTACAGTGAAGAAAAAGGTCTAGTGGAATAGAATGGCTTGAATAAGTCCACGAATAAGAACAAAATTTTAAAATTTTGCATTGTAATAGATAGATAGGAAATTACCAGCCTGTGTAACAGATAGTTAGACACTATCTAGTACCCCAAGGACCACCTGCTAACTTCCAGTTATCGTGTAATCAATGGATGTGTTTGTCTGTGATTTCTAAAGTGTTAAAGCATGCTTCTTCTGAAGGATTTGCTGCTGGCTTCCCTTGGAGGTCTGCTGTCTGACTGGATGGACTGAAAGTGTGTTCCTGTGACCGTAGTTCTTCACTACCTATTTGGTTTACAAATCCGGCAATTGCAGTACTGCCTAATAAAGACTTTATTAATGCTGACCGGGCAACCTAATTTGGCTGTTTAAGTCCTCATTACTAAAGTCCTGATCCAAAACCCACTGAAGGAAATGGAAAGATGACCACTGCCCTCAGCAGGTTTTTGATCAATCTCCAGCTTTATCATCTAATTTTCTCATTTGCGTTAGTTTCTGTGAAAAAAACTTATGCTGCTTCTTATCTTTAATAGATTAACATTGATTAGAAAAATAAAATCTTGTAAACTTTAATAGAATTCAATAAAGCTTCACTATGTTATTGACAGCATAGTCAGTCCCATCAATTTCCATCATTAAAAGATACGCAACCCTCATTTTATTTCTTCGTAGAAAGGAATGTCTGGATTCTTGAAAGGTTTTTAGGCCATCGCTGGTCTCCAGTGCTTTCAGTTGCTACGATGGAAAAATCATAAAGCCCTTTAAAAGTAATCACTAAAAATATATGCAGTATTGGTGTACATCCTGAGCTAGTTCTTTCTAAAAATTCGACAGGTTAATCAAATTATAGAGGTGTTTTAATCTTTAGTTAGATTAACATATCCTCCTTCCTATTGCTTCTTTAGTGCTTTACAATGTATATTCTATTAAAGGACAATCACATGGCTCAATGGACAGACACTGTACATCTATTTATGGCTGTTCACATACAAGGGACCTTCCTTAATTAGTGTTTTCTCTGGATTGTGTCCGTTTGTAGTTGTACTTAATGCTGAAGACTTCCATTATAGCTAATGTAATTTATGTCTTTTTATTTCTTTGGCATCCTAAAATTAGTTTTGCAGGTTTGGAACAAAGATAGAAATAATTAGGGTAGGTAGCAAAGGAAGATGAGTTTCCACCAAGGCTTACAAAACTTGAAGCCCTCTCTGTCGTTACAGAAGGGAGATGTGCTTCCAGGGGCAACTGAGGGCCAGACACTAACTTTAGGATCCGTGGAATCACTATAAACTTTTCCCCTTTCTGAATGTTCCTGATTGATAGGAACAAAGAAACAAGTCCTTAGCAATGAATTTTGAATACTTCAACATAAGACAAATAAAAATAAAATTACAGATGAGTGACATTTAATTCCAGTTACTGCTTTACCATACTACTTTCCCAGGGCCATTGATATATAATAAAATTAATTCGAAGGTAGCGGACCTCCAAGGCCTGAAATCAGTCCCTTTCACTAGTTCCAAATATTTCTTCTCTGTAAAACTTTACTAAATTTATCCATGCTTCAGTTTCCTGTCTCTAAACTCCAAAAGACAAAACCACCTTCTGCTTTCTTGTCTTTTTAGGTGTTTCATCTATTTAAAATATAAACTCTTTGTTTAAGATTTTTGTTTTACTATATATGGAGTAGGGTTAGAGGAAGAGTTAATGTCAATTTCTTCTGGAAATCAAATTTTCTGTCAGCCCTTGAAAATAATGGAAAGTATTTGCTTTCCTCCAGAAAAAAAGTAATTTCCACGTTGGTTAGGGGGTGGGTTTTTAAATATTTTTTTTTTATTTAGTTCTTAGATTTTGGGAGGATTGAATCAAAAGATGACATTTTACACGTAAAATTTTGATGAAAACATTTTATTTTCTGTAGAAAATTAATCAGGGAAGATAATTTCAGAGTACTTAGCAGAACAGGACTCTCAGCTAAGGTCTTTAGATGCTAAATAATACAAATATGAAAATAGTACTGTGAGTCATACTACTGGGGGTGGCTGGGTCAGCTGCCTGTTTCCTAAATACTAATCAGTCTTTTTAATTTAAGGTTGTCTCACTATTCATCTTCTTTTTCCATGTTGCCTGAATTAATTGTATATAAAGTATGGATGGGCATTGATCAAAGATAGCTTGTGTTTTTCTTTTTTGCCAAGATTCAGGTGTAACCCACCTAGTTAACAGAACGAAAATATTAATAGTAATAGGTCTTTCTGGTTTAGATGCTAAACTTTAACCCCGTGTTGGCTCCTATTCATCAAATCTTAATCCAGCGCCCGGGGAGTTGCTGAAAAGGCTGCTGTTGGTCTCAGTGTATAGTGAATTAGATTTGGGAATCTTAAAATCTTAGCAGCAAGTTCCTCTCATTTCATGCGGTGTGTTTGCCTGTCGGTGCAGGACCATCACCTGCTGTACACTCCTGCCTTTGCGAAAAAAAAAGAGGGAAATCCGAAGCAGGGCAGTTCGCGTTTCACTGGGAGATAATTCCAGAGGCGAGGGGATCTCGGGTTTCATACACAAAACCTCTGCCCTTTGTTTTACTTCTTGATACTAGAAATGACAAGCCGTGCTCAGTGCCATCCTTTGGGCTGATTCCAGCTGACGGCTTCCGCCCGCGGCCGGACCGCGGAGCTCAGTGGCGACGCCGGCAGCGTTTCCCCCGTCCCAGCCAGCCGCAGGAATACAGCCGGCCAGCGGGCTCCGCGCCTGGCACGACCGATCGGCTGGAGACTCATGGCCTCCGTAGCTTTGTTCGATACAAGACATTGTTGTCTGCTCCGAAGATACTCGTGTTTGCTGATGGGGAATGCTATTAGGTGAAGCAAGGGTAAACCGATTTCACGCAGAAACTCCTGTCAGAGCTCTGTGTTACATCAAGAACGAGCTGAGAGTAACTCCAGTGAAGCCGTTTCATTCGGCTTGCCAGACTGGGTCCAGTATGAACCTTCAACATAGATATTATTGCATTAATTTTAATGAATAAAGATCACAGACACATTACTTATTTAATTAACATAGCAAAACCCGTTGTCAGCAAGCAAAGAAGTTGTATTGTACAGCCCCTCTAATGCAATCACAAGAGTATACTTTATGGCTGTGAGAATATAATTTTCTTGTTAAAAACCTTTGATGTTTCTTTAAATGTATAAAAACACAGGAAATGTGTAAATAAGGCTTGCCAGCCATCTCAAACACCTCCTATCAAAATGAATCTTTTAGCTTTAATCTGTGTTTATTTTGACATCTTTCAAATAATGCTGATGTATATATAAAAATATAAGCAGAGGTATACATGTCTTTTATTATAAAATCATAGGTGTTAATATTAAAAAATACAACCATAATGTCAATTTTCATATGTTACCTTTACCGTTATTTTTGTCTTTGTATTTACACACTTAAGGGCTGTTTAACCACGAGAGTTTCACTTTTCTTGCGCTTTCCTGCCTGCTCCAACTCACTGTTAGACAGAAAATGCTCCTTTAATTCGTACTCACGGAATTCAAGAGCACTGAATTGGACATTGCAATACTTGACCAAGGCCCACTGCACACAATCTCGCCTGCATGTCTTGTTTGGAGTTACATATGTTTCTCCATCTGAGCTCCTTCATGCATTACCACAGGAGCTGGTTCAAAGTTTCTGAAAGTCAGGGAGTCAGGAGGCCCCCAGTCAGCTGAATGACGGTATCCTGACACGTGCTAGATAGGCGGCTGGCTCTGTGCTAGTCCCAAATTTGTAACTCGGAGGGAGTCTGTGTTTCGTAAAATAGAGGAAGCTGTGGGCAGTGTATCTCAATAGATTGGCAGGAGCTGCTTGCTGTGTAGATGGGTTTAGATTACAGTAGGAGTCAAGATTTTAACACGTATTTTGGTGTGCTTAGTCCCACACTGACACAGACTATGAAAACCATTGCTTGAAAGCAATATATATAGTCAGACTGTGGTTTATCTAATAATGCAACCTGAACGCAAAAACGGAAATGTAAATATAATGTAGTCCAACATGTATCAGGCTGTGTCAGTGCCACCTGAAACACGGAAGTAAGTAAATTTGTTGTTTGTTTGGCAGGAACTGTAGTTTTACAATCTTTGCTTTTATCATTTTTTTTGGTGCTGTGATTTTAACCCCGCAGTGTGCGTTCAAATAAGCTTTTAACCTTGTGCTTTATTGTGATGAATGGGGATGACTGACTTTTCAGCTAGAGACAGTTTCCTACAGCCTTATCTTGTATTTTTTTCTACCAAAATTGGCACAATATTCTTAGCTTAAAAAGGAAGTTTTTTTGTTTTTTTTTTTTCTTTTACTGAAAATTTATAGTCTAAAGGTTATCGCAGGATAGAGGAAAAACAGTAGAGTAAGATTATGTTCAAATAACACCGTTTTTTTTACACCCACAAAATTTTTATTTTGTTTTAACAATTATCTATTAAGACTTAAAAAAAACCCCACACAAAAAAATCCCTGAAGACAAGGGAAAGGGGCATGCCAGAAAAGAGACAGTTTTTGTAAGTGGATTTGAAATTAAATTTAGATACACATTTCTTTTAGTCCATAACTTGTTTTAAAGTGCAAATTGTCTTTCTGCTTATCTTAGAGGGCAGACCGTCCTTCTTACTATTTAAAGCTTATTTTTAAAATGGCTTCATTATGAAGGGGCCCAATTTTTGCTCAGTCCTTATCAAAGAATAAAATTAAACAAAACACGCTGTCCAGCAGCACTCACTTTCCTTTAGATGTTCGGAAATAGTTAAAATACAGAAGGGAGCACCATCACTGATTTCAGTATCAAAATAGTATATACTTCTAGGAGGTGCCATAAGATTTAGTTTATGGAACTCAATTAAAAGTTTTATAACACACGGAGTTGTTGGTGTTTGACATATGGAATAACTGATTTCAGCAGAGGGTTGTAATTTGTTGATGTCTGGAAATCTAGACCACTTTTACTGTTACAGGATGTGCAGATTGCATAGCTTTTAAGGTGACCACAATCTATAATACATGGATGAAACAAGAACTATTTTATCAGTTTCCATGAGCAAATGGGGACTTCACTTTCTCTGGCTGACCACACCTCTTCTTAAGTGAACACTAAATTTTATTTGAAGACAAAGCCATAGGGGAGTAAGTATCCTTAAATGATCCTATATTTTATGTGCAGTGATATACAAATACATTAACTATCTTCAGCGATGTGGAATTTATTTAACTCTATCAGTTGAGGCATTCTGGCTGTCACGAGTCACTGACAGCGATTGTGACTCCCTTCTGCTCCCTATTGCTTACGTGGTACGATAATATGGTATTTATGTAGTACCTTGTTCCTGAGGTTTCATAACCCAGATGGAAAATTAGCTGTATACCTGCCAGTTAAAATAACGGGAGCTCTGCAACTAGATCGTGTGGCTGGCTTTGCCAAAGTTCAGCCTCTTTCCAGAGGCAGGCTGTGCACTGGCAGTGCCTGGCTGACGGGGAGCGCCTGGGGTGCCCCGGGCGGGCGGGCAGAGGGTCTGCGGGCGATGCGCGCGGGTGCTCGGGAAGCCGCAGGCAGTGGCCGGCAGAGCACTGCCTCCCCTTGCACTTCAGCCCTGTAGTTGCTGCATCTGACAGCTGACGGGCATGGGGAAGGCTGCTCTAGGATGGATACTCAAGAAGGGCTATTCATAATTAAGACACTGAGAAATCCTGAGTGTTGGTCAGTGGCCTCTGGCATGACTTTAGATCGAACACATGATCTTTTCTGTTGCACGCGTCATCCCTGGGGAGAGATCCCTGCCTCCTAGGCCAATGTCAAGCCTTGGCTTAACGTCAGCTCCCAAGTGAAGGAGGGGGCTTGGCTGGGGGGGGGCCCCCCC
>NW_009218825.1:13283-18534 GCF_000690835.1 Fulmarus glacialis
GGACAGCACGCTCCAGGCCAGGTGGCGGAGCCACACGGCCCAGCGCCCATCCTCTGTCCAGCAGGTTGGCCAGGGCCACAGCATTTATCATTTGGCCTTGGGTCTCTTCTCAGCCACCTGCGGTGGTCCCAACACTTAGTTATTACTATTGCTGTTGTTGTTTTCTGTAGGTTTTGGGGGTATTTTTACTTTTGGTTTTCTGAAGTGCAGCCCCCCCCAGCATGATACTTTTTTCATGCACAAAACTGGCAGTAGATTTTGCGTGTCCTAGACTACGTGCAGGGACAAGCTTAGGGATGGGATGTATCAGAGGACAGTTCAGCACAGACTGAACCAAGCCCGTCACCGTGGTGTAAGAGGTCGTCCCTGGAGTCAGCTGTCTTCCCGCATCTGTTGACTCCAAGCAGACACCAGCAGCGAACTCGCATTATGCAGCGTAGATGGTCTGGGAACCGTGCGAGGGAGTTTACTCAAGGACTGCATTGCTTGGCAGCGCAGACGTGTTGCCTGACTTCAATTCCCACGAGCAGAGCAGGGTGATAGCACTTCTCACCTTGCTGGCTCGCTAAGGGAATAGCTACATTAGAGACTGTGAGATGTTAAGATACGGTGTTTTGCAGTGTGAGGAGAGCACAAAAGACAGCCTTCTGTCTGAGAAGACGGATGGGTTTCCTTCAGTAAAGCATTAATGCATGCTGTATTCTTCCTCTGAAATGCGAGCTAATAATCACAGGCTCTGCAGTTGTTTCTGGGGATTTTGTTATGCAGATGGTACTTTCTAATTATTACATTGTAAAAGTCATGCGTGAAAGGGAAGAGTGAAATAGAGAGGGGTAATCTAACTAAATATGAAAAGCATATTTATAAACATATGGTTTTTTACTGAGAATCAGCTGACTCTTAGCCTTATGCTTGGAGCTCTGTCTGGCTATCTCTGTGTTTATAAGATGCCTGCGCCTCTTTTTTTATTGCCCTTTGCAAAGCCTCAGAAACCCGATTCCCATCGCTAACGCGCTGTCGAGACGGGTGACCGCAGAGCCGTGCACCTTTCCCCCCGCCAGGACGGGCAGCGGGCGCCTGCTGCTCGCCGAACCAGGGCTGGGACGGCAAATGGGTCTCCGGTGCGCGTCCCATTTGGGGTGTCGCTCTGTAAGAGAGCTGCTCTTCGGCAGTAAGCTACAAACCTTCTTGGTCTTGTACACTCCTTTCCACAAATTGTCCTGCCAAAAAAGGGCTGGTGAAACAAAGGTTTGGTGAAACAATTCCATTGAAAACCAGAATTTGCCACAGCCATATTTCCCATTTGTAGGAGAACTGAAATGCACTCGGTGCTCCAGCAGATCATGTTTGTTCAGATTTCAATTAAGGGTGTTACTGCTTTTAAAGGCCAAGCTGGACTTTTTCCACTGCAGATTTTTTTCTTTCCCCTCCATACATAACTCCATACGATGACTTTATACAGACAAAATGTACATCTGCCTATATCCATAGAAAGCTTTTATGATGGAGTTGTGGAAGAACTTTTACCTTGCCCTGTCTGAATTGGCAATAGCGTCTGCTGTGGGAGGAGGCAGGCATTGTGGTTAGGGTTTGGATGGGAATAGGGATTTTAATGTTGGTGGAGGAATTATTATTATTTCTTTCTATTACAAGATTGCCCATAATCTCCCAGTTTCCATTTCCCTCCGTGTTGTGCACGCTCAGAACCCGTTCCATACAGCTTACATGAGATAGAAATTGGATAGGGGCAGCTGGGGAGCACAAGGTAATAACAAAACCGTATTGGCAACACTATTGACAGTAGCTGTCAGCTACCACTTCCTTCTCAATTTTTCGTAGGCATCACAGTAGAGAAGGGATTTGAAGGAACAGAGGTTGGAGTTCACTGTCTTTTTAGTCTGCTTGAGTGATTGAGGAAGGCTGTAAAAAGCCACCTCAGGCTTAATCTCATAGCAGCCAGTTTCACAAAGGGTGAGGTCTGTCTGTAGGAAGAGCACAAAGCTTCTATGATGCCAGACCACCTGCAGATGTCACCTAAGAAAAAACATCAACAGCCCAGTTTTCATCGCGCTATCAAAACAATAAACTTGCTCAAAATCATGTTGATTCTGTAAGGTGATTTTACCTACGGAAGAAGAAATCTCTGCACAAATTCCCAGGAGCCTTTCAGAACTCTGTGGCATAAATCTTTCCTCCATCAGTGAAATCCCAGCATTTTCAGTTTAGAAAACAGAAACCTAAACTATCACTGAGGGGGGAGGTAAGCATAATTTTATATTACACAGATTCAGGGTATTTAAATAAAATATTTGGGCTCTTAGTTTGAATTTGGACTTTGGCCTCTTATTAATAAGCAAGTTTTAATCTATTTGAATTTAAAAGATATTTAATTTTTAATGCAGACTTTGTGTCATTTTACTTTCTTAATAATCAGAAGGTCACATGGTACCAAATGAAACACCTTATGACAATCTAAATTGAGTATATCATCATTACCTTTATCAGTCAGAAAGAATTAATTGAATTGTGAGTATTGCTCATAGATCATGATGTCTGCTTCTGAAAAATGCATTGACCTATAAATTGTCCTCCAATAGCCATCCCCAGACTAGACAGGAGTTACTAAAAGAAATTTGTAGAAAGATGTCTTCTGAATGATGGGTGTTTGCACAGTAAAGCTGAGTAAGAAGGCGGCTATTCAAAGCCCATTTTTAAAGGTTTTTTGTTAGATCTTTAAAAAAAAAAAATCATTTTTCTATTTCTAATATGAATTAACTAATTCACATATGAGATATACTTAATTTCTTTCTTCTGTCTAGTTATTTCCATGTAAGACAGGACACTGGTGGAGCATGTACTAACCACCACATGAATTTATAGATACATGTCCCTGGTGCCACATTAGTTTTTACCCAAAATACAGTAAATTGTTCAGCAGATGAATGATTCCTGGAACAAGTTATCTTTGTATTTATTTTTTAAGATCTATTTTACAATGATTTATAAACTTTAATTGTGAATTGTTTTGTAAATATATGTACCCATCCTTACGAACAGAGGACAGGGCCTTATTGTTAGGCAGTCCCTACTCCCTCTCAAAACAGTTTTCTTTTGGGTTTGTCCTTCTACTCTGGTTTCTGCTTTCAAGGACAAAATAATTGCTGGACAGCTCAGATTTAGTGCCCTTTAATTGGCATGGCTTTTCTGACTCATGTCTATTCCCTGATGGTGTACAGAAAGAAGTCATAACTTCTCTGATATTTATCACAACAAACAAGCTAACATTTTCTATTCTAGTTAGACTTACTTTTCCTCTTATGTCCTTTAGCAGCCGTCTTTGTACTCGTTGTGATCTGAGTTCATCTTTTGGAGAATACCGGCCAGAAGCCTCCGCATTCTGCCAGAATAGGTCTCGCTAGTGCTGTATGCAGTAGCTCTCCCACATACCTGTCTTAAAATACAGATGCTAAAGTTGCAGTTATTCAGTGATATGTCATTCTGATTTGTCATTTAGAAGATATTGTACTTATCCCGTAGGGTTTTTCTGACATCCGGTGTATAGCGGCATTCTGCTTTACTGGGAGGCTGTGGCTGCCCCAGCCAATCTGTAACACCTTACCACTCTCACTTAAGTATGTATTTAACGCTGAGAATCTGCCTAGAATCTGAACAGTAGCCAAAAGTATTGCTCTCTTTGCTCTTGTAAGCATTCGTAACAGTGGTCTTTCTTCTGGCAATGTGGGAAATATAGCATTAATTGTTCATAGCTTAAGCCCGCTTAAAAATTCATCCTGGTACCAGAAGGATTGCCTATTTCACTGCTATTTCATAGATGTATTATACAGGATATCACGGTAGCTACTAATATATAGGTATGTAAGATTGAACAGGTCAGTTTTACTCACTGAGTATGAGCACATTCACCGAATCACCAGAAATTGTGATATGCGTGAGGCAGAGACCTCGTAGAATTATGTCTTGTCTTACCATAACGAGACATGGTTTTTCTCATTGGTTCCTATAGTTATCAGATACTATTTAAAAATCTCCTCCTCTCAGCTGTAAAACCATGCCAGCAAATCTGGCATTCCAATGCAAATCACAAATGCAACTAAGAAAAATTTTGATTTTTTTCTTTAAGACTTACAGAAACTTCACATGGCATATGCTTAGGACAGGCAATACTCAGATACCTCATTATTAAAAAGAAATGGAAGAATAATGCAACTGGTGTAGGAAGAGTATTAGCTTCCAAAAGAAGGGATTCTAGGAAAGTCATGAGATGGTAAAGCGTGATATCAGCATGATTTTAAGTATAAAAACCAGGTTTTTGCTAATTTTAGATAGGAGTAATATAAATTAGTTTCATAGAGTATTTGTGGCGACCACTGTGTTTGGTAGCCTAAATATTTCATTTGTGGTTCCTCAGCCTCATGGCCTTATCATGTCCCAAATTTTTGTTAAAAAATTCTATCTTACATACAATTAAGCTTTACTGAGGATGTGTAACTACAGTATAGCCCATGTGAGTTAGGATCATCAATGACAGTGACATCTGTCAGACACAAGAATAAAGCTACTTTAGAAACCCCCAGCCTTGATTGTATCATGTCAAATTTGCATAACCAGTGTTAAAAAGTCCGGTTATGTTAGGCACTTAGTGTTTTGGAATGGCTTTTAAGTATAGGAGTAAGACTGGGAGGGATACCGGATAATTTTAAATTGTAGGATTAAGATGCCAGAAACCCATCTGGAGAAGTGGCTGTGCCTGTACTGCTGAATAAAGCAGCGCAAAGGGCCATTCCCTGGCCCGGCGGCCGAGTGACCAGGCCAGGCCGTATTTATGCTCTGGAACTTACGGCCCAAAGCGGTAGTCCTGTGAGGAAGGCTCCTGTTGCCTAAGACATCGTTACTGGGTTTTGTGAGGGTGGGTTTTTTTTCCCCCCAGTTGAAGATGGGGGACGTGTCGCGAGGGCAGTGGTGCAGCCTGCCAGAGCGTGGTGTTTCCGTGGCATGAATGGAGGAATTGTGTGGCGTGACGGCGTGAGGCGCAGGGACGTTTCTGCGCGAAGCCGTGGGGGGTGTGGGTCGGGGAGTCTGTAGGGCAGAGGGACTCCTGTCCTGACTGCCACCCACCTGGTGCTACCCCTGCGCCCTGCCTGCCCGTCGGGGCAGGGGGCCTCAGCCCCCCAGCCCAAAGCCACGCCGGGGCGCGTGCTAGCAGGGAGGCAGTGGGGGCGGCTGCAGGGGC
>NW_009218825.1:18660-74465 GCF_000690835.1 Fulmarus glacialis
ACTTACATGTCACAAGCTCCACGCTAATAACTCCCAACATCCTGTAATTAATTAGAATAAAAAAAGCCCCAGAAATTACAATGTGCCACAGAAAGAGAGCAGGAGAAATCAAGGGCATTAGGGGTGTCCTTATATATATATATATATATATGGTGCAGCAGTGAGAACACTGACGTAACATTCTTTATTAAAGTAAATGAGGAAGTTTTAAAGAAGAAATTGCTAAAGATATAATATAGGAACAAGTCCCATGTTGCATAAAAATGGTATCATTTTTCTTCGTTAATGTGTAAAATGGGAAAGGACAGATAGGAAAAAGCAATCCAGAAACACTATGTTCTTACCTACATCAGACAGAGGAGAGCCAAATGAGACGGGAAGCACCTTCACAGGCCCTTCTGTCTCACTACTGGGCACATAGCAAAAATTGCTTTTCTTACTAATCTCAGGCATATTTAATCAGCTAGGCAAAGGTGTATTCATCCTGGCACAAGATGTAATAATTGCCCAAGGAAGCAGCGGGGGGAGGAAGGATCGCTTTAAGGCTGCTACTGCAGAAGTGTGGAGGAGCTAGCCAGGGGTGAAATAGTATTTCCAGAAGGGGAAGGCAGGTAATTTTTCGGGCTTATGTCTTCTCCCCCTCCCCTCAGGTAGAACTGTTTTGTCACTTGCTAGTAGTAATACAGCCATGCCAAATGAATCTTCCCCAGATACCACCTGAAAAAAAATAACAGGAAAAAAACAGATGTTTGTTAAAAGTTATTTTCGTTTGGTTTTACTTTCCACTGCAGAAATTAGTATTGTGCATTTAGTTAAGCTAATAAATGTGAGGTTATCACATTCACGGTATTTACACATCATTTTGAATATTTTCAAGGTAAACAACATCCACATTTCCGTACCGTTAGAGGAAACAAACTACATGGAGAATACAGGAAATGAGTATGTTTCCCCAAGCAGTAATTTCACAATATTTCTTTTCCAGTTTGCAAAGATGAGAGAGGATTCATATTGTTCAATGAAGTAAAGTTTAAACCACTCTTGTATACAAGAAAAAGCGAATTGTTATATTGTGGATTAAGTACAATGTTTTCTCTACATGACACTCTAAAGAGAATTAATGCACTTCTCACTCAGAGATAATTTCTTCAAAATTCATAAAAACAAAGAACAGAGCGCACCGAAGAACAACTAAGAAAACAAGCCAACAACAAACCAACCTGCCTGTTCTTGTGTTGGGTCAGAGTGAATGTTGCTGTGGGCTGAATGGTAATTAAGCTGAACAAAAAAGTTCCCAATTACATCTGTTGCATTGGGTTCTATCTACCTTAGCACTTTGGTTTGAAGCAATTGCACAATCTTGAAACAAATCCTTTGGCCGTTCCCACTTCCCGCACGTCAGTTCACTTTCTGGGGCAGCATTTGGAGCATGCGAAGCAGGTGGCCTTGGGGGACGGGGCACCACTGGCGGCTCCCTCCACCCCTGCACCTTGGGCACGCGTGGATCGAAACCCCTGACCGAACCTCCGAACAGCCTCCAGCTGGTTTCGAGGACCAGATTAAATCTATTCTGAAATGCAATCTACTGCACAGTGTAGAAATTGGGGGTTCCGTGCCACGTGATTTGATCTAGTTATTGTTTCACTTTGGTTGACAGCCGGCTGAGCATGAGCCAGCAATGTGCCCAGGTGGCCAAGAAGGCCAACGGCATCCTGGCCTGTATCAGAAATACCGTGGCCAGCAGGAGTAGGGAGGTGATCGTGCCCCTGTACTTGGCACCAGTGAGGCCTCGAATACTGTGTTCAGTTTTGGGCCCCTCACTACAAGAAGGACATTGAGGTGCTGGAGCATGTCCAGAGAAGGGCAACGAAGCTGGTGAAGGGCATGGAGCACAAGTCTTATGAGGAGCGGCTGAGGGAACTGGGGCTGTTTAGCCTGGAGAAGAGGAGGCTGAGGGGAGACCTCATCGCACTCTACAACTACCTGAAAGGAGGTTGTAGTGAGGTGGGGGTTGGTCTCTTCTCCCAAGTAACTAGCGATAGGACGAGAGGAAATGGCCTCAAGTTGCCCCAGGAGAGGTTTAGACTGGACATTAGGAAAAATTTCTTTACTGAAAGAATGGCTCACCATTCTTGGAACAGGCTGCCCAGGGAAGTGGTTGAGTCACCATTTCTGGAAGTATTTAAAAGACATGTAGATGAAGCGCTTAGGGACATGGTTTAGTAGGCATGGTGGTGTTGAGTTGATGGTTGGGCTCGATGATCTTAGAGGTCTTTTCCAACCTTAATGATTCTATGATTCTATGATTCTATTGCCATGAATTAGCTGATAGTACGGGAGGTTTTTTTTTTTTTGTGAAACGGGGAAAAGCCCAATGATGTGAAACCAGAATAAGTGAAAAGAAGGCAATTTATGGGGATAGTGGTAAATGCATGAGGGGTATCATATGTGGGCTGGTGAAATAAAGTGAAGTGAGTGGAATGAGAACACCTTTACCTTTGTGGAAGAAATTAGCTTCCTAGTAAAAAATGAAAATGAGTAGTAATTAGTAAGTGCTTTTACCATTCCCATAATGCCGTAAAACCATCTGTCAACAAATTAAATAAAAACTTAACGAAGTACTGCCATGTGGGCTAGTCTTTTCAGAGTGCTTAGCCTGAAGTTTGTTTCTAGAGCTGCCATTGCTCCTGTTAAAACAGGAGCATCAACTGTGTGCATGCATGTTCCAGTCTCCCCCTCCTGCCCTCCTAGGTTAAAGGAGGTTTCCACTTCCTCAGTGGGTTTGTAAATCTGACAACCAAACTTTTTTAAGCAGAAAGTGGTTGCTGAATTTGAGCCAGTTTTGCAAATGGTTTTAAAACAGCTGAAATCACACTTTGGCACAAGAAGAAAAGAAAAGAAAGGAAAAATAAAAAAAAAAAGGAAGAGGAGATTTACACATTTCATAGCACTATTTTGTCAGGTTTCGTAAGAAATTCATTATATAATATGGCCCTTTAATCCATAACAGGATAAAAAATAATTATTTTCCCATTTTCTGCTTTCCTCTGAGGCTGGTTCAGTACATATCCCATTGTTTGTGTAGTCTTGCATTATTTAGTAAAATCCTCAGATATTGAACAGCTGTTTGCTGGTTTTGACCTGCAACATTAGAATAACAGCACAGATTTTGGCAGCTGTAAACTGTGTACAGCTGAACTATGATATTTGCAATTAATATGTTACTTGCAAAATAGCATCTGCGTGTTTTCATTTCTGACTGTTTTTCAAGTAGCACCACTTACTAGAATCTACAAAGACCTAAGGAATTTTGGAGATGCTTATGCAGTTATAAGTTTGCGTTTATTTGCATTATATATTTCATATCCAAATTTAAATTTGGAGTCCTAAATTGTTCTGTAGATTAGGCCCACATGAATTTAAGAATTAGTCAATAGTCAATGCTGTCTTAATAGCAAATGATGTCTTAATAGTAAAAATACAAAGCATGCATTAAATTTTAACTTTTCTCCAGTAAACACATATTACATATATGCTTTTTCCAAGTGGCAGTTGTCCCTGTTATTTTAATTGCAGTAATTGCTTTATTGAATGTCATAAGCTGAGTCCAGATGCAGTTACGTTAATCTAATGGTATTTTATGCATAAGAATTTATTGACATAAATTCTGTTCGCTACTTAACTCTAAAATGCCATTTGTCTTAATAAGGTTAGTTGACGGTCATTCCTTTACTGAAGGGAAGCTGGGGGAAGAGATGTTAGGGTAGAAACTGGAAGACGGCGACTTGAGGAGACTTCGCCAGCTGCATAGACAAACAAGGCTTACTTTATTATTGCCTTAATAAAAGCTATTGAGCCCTGAGTACATAGTAGTTTCTTGGCACCTCGTACCCTGTGTGCGTGGAACATCCGATTCTCCCGTTAAGTGGTCTGTTCAGTTACACTTGATTTCTCTGGCCCATTTTTTGTTACTTTCCAGCCATGCTGTAGTCTCACTAAACAAATTCCTAAGCAACTACTATAAAACTCCTCCAAAAAAGAAAAATATCCAGGAGGTGAGTCCCGCTTCTGCCCGGTACTGAGTGACCTGAATTCCCGCACAGCCCGGCAGGAAAGGGGTGCACCCAGCGGGAACAGGCAGGCGTTTGTCTGAGCAGGCTTGGGTTTTGCACTGCACGCCCTGCTGCCTCTTGCTGGAAATCAAATTCGCACACGCGTGGGATAGCTCCAGGAGCTAAAAAATCCACAAGACTGATTCGCCGTGTGTTTCTGTTTGGTTGGTTTCTAAAGAAGATTTTGCATCAGCTAAACTGTACTTATATTGGCCAAAAATAAGTGACTTTACCTGGATCATAAGCTCTTGAGTCTTTTTGTATTGTCTTGGTATGTTGTTTAGTACTCTCAGGGTCTTGGGATCTCCAGTATGATACACTTGCAACTAGGAAGCTTAACCATGACAACGATTTTAATGAGCTAAAGAATGCTCATTCATGGTAGCAAAAAAGAAAGTATTTTTTTAAAGAATATTTTAGACAAAAGTAAGGAAAAAAATTGAACTATGTGACATTTGTGTAGTATAAAAGTGAAAATGTATTCGAGTATTACACAATATTCAAAATAGTTCTCATGAATAGTTTTTTTGGTCTGGTTAACAAATGAAAAATATAGAATCTGTGCTTACCTATTTAAGGGCCATTCAGAGAAAGCTATGCCGTACTTGATTAATATTCTCGAAGAAGTTTGATGAATATTCATTATGCTTGAAAATGACCATTCTGGAAAGAGGTGATGAATAGGTCGCAGTCCTGAAACAAAAGATAATACTGTAGCAGTCTGAACTTAGCCAGCATGTCTGGGTTAATAATTCCTAGTTAATTCTTTTTGATTTTTGACTGTAGCTGAGGTTGATTGTTGAGTAGAACAGGGGATTTTGTTGTTGTTCTTACATGTGAAGGAGTGATTCTACAGGTTGCCACGTGCTCTAGCTTTCATGCGACAAAGCACGTGCTCAAGTCATTAAATGGCTTCACTCAAGCCTTGAGGTGTTCTTTGTGGTTAGAGTTAAGCAGATGAAGAATTTTGCTGGACAGAGGTATGAATAAATATGATAAAGTATCAAAAAATCATAATCCTAACATATTTCTTTGTATAGTTAGTATACTAGAATAAGCTTGTTTTATTTACTTTACTGCCTTAGGATGAGCCATTTGACAGAACCACTTTAGCTTCTTTGACTTTAATTAGTTACAGATGGGGATATGCTTGGTGGTTCCCTGTTACTATCACAAAGCAGAGCAAGTGACTTGCAATATCTGATCTTGGAGAACATTTTTTTTTGCTGTATTCAGATTGGAAATACCTTGGAAAAGACTTTCTGAAGTAGTTCTTACATTTTATATTGAAGACATATTTTACGTTGAAGATGGTCTGTTTATGCTCTCAGTCTCTTGCTGAAAATATTTCAATATATGTTATTTTACAAGTTTTATAGTTCTTTGTATAGACAGTGGACTATGAAAACACATCACACTTGATGAAACATCAAAAATTAGTGGAGACTTATGTTCTGCAAAACTACAGAGTTTATTTTAAATTTTGTTTCCAGACCTCAAAAGGTGACAATTTTGCTGATTTAATCTGCTATGACTTTTTTCCAGTGCATTGAAATATCTGCTATAAAGTAACATCAATGAGAAAGAAAATACAATTCAACTTAAAATGAATTGAGATTGAAAGTAAGTTTTGAAGAGTAGGCCCAAACAAAAAAGATATGAAAATGTTTTTTGCAATGGGGAAAGTATGAATTTCAAGATTTACTGTTGGAAAATTGTGTAAATTAGAGCTTTTGTGGCTGATGGGTTCACAGGCCACACGTTCACATATTTGTATGTCCTGATACTTTTTTCAATCTGCATTAGATTATGATTTTTTAAGGCTGAATTTTTTTTAACCTTAGCTTTTGTTTAATTTCCTCGGACACTGAGGTGGTTCAGGTGGTAAGGAAACAGAACATCTAATACTAAAGCACAATGCATAGTGTTGTGATTAGTCAATTCTATGCAAAATGGTAATGTGAGATTATACCCTTTATAGTACAATCTCCTTTCACGCAAACTGCAGCTGAAGGGTTTCAGATGGGAAGGAGTGCCTGGGCTTGCTTCTTGTGCTCATTTATGGTGTCTGAGTGTATCACACTCTTCTGCACAGTAGTGAAGGGTAATGCTGATTAGGAATTAGCAAACCTAATCAATTTTACTTCATTTGAAGGTTTCACAATTGTGTATAACCCATGTTACCTTTACAAATAGGGCAAATGACTTTATTTTGCCTCTGGCCTCTTAAGAAAGTCTACTTTGATCTATGACATTTAAGATACGAGCAGGATACCTTTATTTAAATAGCACCGAAACTTTTATTTTTATTTACTTACTATTGTAGAACGTTCCTCTTCACTTGCATATGCTGTTATTAAAATCTTTAAGGACACTTGCAATTAGTTCTTCATGCTGGTTTTAGCATCTCTACACTGCAACATGGTTTGCCATACATATAAGTCTTACGGATGTATCTATTCTATATTTGCCACTGCATTTTCTATGTAGACATATCTCTTTCCAGAGAGATAGTGAGGCAGTGAAACAAGGTTACGGAAGGCAAAACGGGAGGTGAAGGAGTGAGGACCGTGCTGTGTGTGCCTCCTTCACCCCACTTGACAGTGTGACAGGGGAAGGGCTAAGGGCAGACAGTGCCGTGGTCTGAACTCGAAGAAGACCAGGCTCACTCCTCCTCCCACCCTAGCAGGAGCATCCCCAGGAACTCCTTGGAGCTCCCTCTTAGTATGGCAGATGATTTTGGGAAAAGACGGAGGTGTTTTAATTAGAACAAAAGACAGTGTCTCTTATATGTCATTTCTGTATAGATTAGGTAAATATGTTCATCTTTTCATTTGATGTCTTTGAAAAACAGTGGGGATCATTATTATTAATGTATGAATATCAGCTTGGCTTTTGCGTGTTGGCTCAGAGCCAGTTTTATGAGTTTTTAATGATGTTGCCAAGTTCATCGGGTTCTCTCATGTAACTGAGGTTATTCACGCGGCTAAGCGGTTATAGGGCCAAGGCCTGTTATCTTTACAAACACCTAAAAGAGATTTAATGGCATGACTCACAGGCACAGTGCCTCCAGTCTAAGTGCTTTAACAGTTACCTATGTAGCTGAAGATGTTTGATAATTGATGACATTTAGTAAATGAGAAATTGCCTTTTATTTTCATGCAATACAAATCAGCAAGAGTATAATATTCAGGTTTTGTATTCAGTGAGCTTCTATTTAGCTTAAATCAATGGTAAAAGAAAAAAATAAAAAGAAGAAACAAAAAGATAGCTGTTCCTTCTTCCCAATAATTTAATTGGGCTGCAAACATTAGTGCAACAGTATGGCAGAGAGTTCTGCAGGTTTTTGTTTTTTTTTTTTTTTTAATTGTAGTCTGGGTTCCCAAAACAGCTTAACTGAAATTCACTGCAAGTTAGGTTTCTTTCATTTAGGCCTAATTGGTAACGCTCAGAGTGAAAGGTATCTGAGGATGAGGACAAACTGTTTGTGTAGAGCCTGTCATGGTGGGGAAGAACCTTATGCATTAACAATGCAAATAATAATATGAGAAGAAAGAGGGCGTTTTAATGTATATTTTTATACTATTTTTTGTTATCAGTATTTTTTGAAAACAGGAAAAGTTACCATTTCAAAAATTAAACACCTTTAATTGAGATGCTCAAATATTCAAATATGCTCATTTAAAATTTCAAACAAGGAAAATGCAAGGGGTCTTAACGATGATCTCCATAGTATTTTTATTCTACAGCATATGTTTATGGCTGAGTTATCAATGAAAATTTATAGCAAAAAAAGCAGAACAGGTCAAGATATCTATGCTATAGCAGAGAAATTGTAGTAGCACACACTAAAATAATAATGAATCATGATGCTTCATTGGTTCCAAATTTATTATAATGCTGCTTAGCAGTGTTTCCTGTCTGGGAATAAGCATATTTATCCTATCTTAAATACACGTTCATATAAAATATGATCAATATTTAGCAACTGATTTAAAACATCTACAGTGTTTCATGGACAATAAGGGGCTTCAGCCTTACCTTTCTTCAAAAGGCATGCAATCATGTAATTTTTAAAAGGTACTTTACAAATGGTATTGAAGTATGCTATCACATAATCTTTTCCTAAATGTTTATTGATTTTAAGAGAAATCTCTCTATTATTGCCATACTTGGATATTTATGCTAATGTTTTCAGAGCATCCAATGTGAAATACTACAGGCTAAGAGTCTTTCATATGTTTTGCTGTAAGCATATGAAGCAAAGCAATCATACATACCAAGCCAAAGTATCGTGAAATTGATGATGCGAGGGTCTGGGAAGAGGGAGACTTGTCTTTTCTTAATGGCCTATGCTCTAGAGCGGTACTTTAACTGGAACATATGACATACAGTTTTTCAGGACTTACGTAATCTTCTCCTGTTCTTTGACCACCGTGTATGTTTTGAATAGAATCATGGAATTATAGAATCATTAAGGTTGGAAAAGACCTCTAAGATCATCAAGTCCAACCGTCAACCCAACACCACCATGCCCACTAAACCATGTCCCTAAGCGCCTCATCTACACGTCTTTTAAATACCTCCAGGGATGGTGACTCAACCACTTCCCTGGGCAGCCTCTTCCAAGGCCTGACCACTCTTTCAGTAAAGAAGTTTTTCCTGATGTCCAGTCTAAACCTCCCCTGGTGCAACTTGAGGCCATTTCCTCTCATCCTATCGCTAGTTACTTGGGAGAAGAGACCAGCCCCCACCTCACTACAACCTCCTTTCAGGTAGTTGTAGAGCGCGATGAGGTCTCCCCTCAGCCTCCTCTTCTCCAGGCTAAACAGCCCCGGTTCCCTCAGCTGCTCCTCACAAGACTTGTTCTCTAGACCCTTCACCAGCTTCGTTGCCCTTCTCTGGACACGCTCCAGCACCTCAATGTCCTTCCTGTAGTGAGGGGCCCAAAACTGAACACAGTATTCATGGTGCGGCCGCAAAGAGGATCTCTCACGTCTTCCTAGAAAATGCCAAAAGAATGTAGCTAGCACTCCTAGGTACTGATAGGTTTCAATTTCATAGAAATAGTGCAAATAATAGCAGGGGCTTGCTCCCCCACTAGTAAGATTATACTTTCCTCCAGCATTCAGGAATTTTAGAAAGGAAAGTGGATTCTCCAAGCTGCTCTGGGTTACACAGATCACATCAAAACCAAAAGAAAACAAAAAACACTTAGATCTTTTTCCCTGTGCTAAGCACCAACAGTTACAGCATGATTTTCAAGAGATGCTTAGATAAGGTGGGAATTAGTCTCCCCCAAATGCAAACATTTATGGACTGATTTTTCAGGAGATAATGCAGTTTTTGTTGGTTTCCTACATGTTGTGCATGTATTGCTTGGGTTTTGCTGTTTGTTTCCTTCTCTCGCCACTTTTTTAATCAGCTTGCTATTTATTTTGAGCTTTCTAATTATTTCCCTTATGAAAAATATGTACCTCCCCATACCAGAACACGTCAATTGCAAATACTGGACTATCTTGCATCAGATAAAACTTCCATTTCAGCACTTGTTAACATTTTCCTGTCTGCCATACTAGGGCTAATTTTGGTTGCAACACATTAAAATGCCCTGCTTGATACTGTTTTACCCAGAACAAATATCGCTAATGTGGCGACATCCGGCCTTCAGTGCAATTTCTACAGCTTGCATTAAGGAATAAGGCTTCATAGATGTATCAGACCCGACTGTTGTGTGTGCAGAAGAGCCAGTGGACCACACGCTTCTGCACAGAAAGGCAGCTCTCCAAGGATAGGGTGCCCATAGCTTGGTAAACATCTTAGAGGATCCTTTTCTGCCATCACAGCTGTCATCTTCATGGCCATTAGGGCTTGAACCTATAAACATGAAACATTTTATTACAACTGTAGGTAAGAACTCCCCTTTGAGAGCTGGCAAGGATAACATTTTTGACCTCTACTGATCAAAGAGTTTCTCTAGCAGAAAGGCTTGTTTTCATGTAGTCATCTAAAAGAGTTATGGCTAGGGTCCAGCAAAGTGTATGCTTAACTTCCTTTGCATTCTGAATCAACATTAGCATATACGTGAAGGAAAATGAGGGTATAGGTAGATGGTAAAATTAAAAGTGTATAAAAATCAGTGTATACACATAGTGTTTGCAGAGACAATATTTGGGGAAAAGGTAAGATCCTGATAAACCCCACTTTATCATAGAATGGTTTGCGTTGGAAGGGACCTTCAAAGATTGTCTAGGCCAACCCCCCTGCCGTGGGCAGGGACATCTTTAACTAGATCAGGTTGCTCAAAGCCCCACCCAGCCAAACTTTGAACACTTCCAGCGGCGGGCCATCCACAGCTTCTCTGGGCAACCTATTCCAGTGTCTCACCACCCTCATCATAAAAAATTTCATCCTCACATCCAATCTAAATCTACCCTCTTTCAGTTTAAACCCATTGCCCCTTTGTATCTTTTGTTCCAAGTAGCAGCATTTCCTGTCCTTGTACAGACAAGTTAGAGGATCAGAAAACAAATTAATGTGTTTTTTTTATGAGTAAGCCAGGCTCATGCTCAGGAATGTATCAAACTGACCCTTGTCGCTTATTGACTGCTCTGGCTCGGATCTCCTGCTGTAAGGAAGGACTGCTTAGATAGTAGAGGAGTTTCAGTAGTGTGTAGCTTTTCCAGAAATCTTTAAGCCAAATCAGTTTGGTCTTACTCTTAAATGTTGGATCAAACCGTTTTTGTTGTACAAGCTTAAAATCTCCTATCTACATGCATTTACTTCCTAGATTTGTCAGTCTGGTACTACAAATATCATGTTGATATGGATTAAGACAGTAGCAATAGTATTTTTTTCTAATAAGGTCTTTTTTTTTTTTCCTGAGAACATATGAGCAACCATGTTTTGCTTCTCTTTGAGCAGGAGACGTTTTTCTAGAGAAGTATTTTTATCTTCCTTAGATAGATACTGTACAAAAAGTGAATCTTCTACAACAGGCCTGTCCTTTGTGTTTATGTATGTCACCGCTGCTGGCTTTGCTGAGATAGTTTTGACTACTTTTTACTTCTGCTGGCACTATGGATTCAATATAGTTCAGGCAAAACCACGAGGTTCTATTGTAGGCCACTAAAATTAACTTCTGGATAAGATACTATTATAAAACCTGCAGAAGATGGTAAGTAACGAAAGAAAAAAATAGGTTAGGGAGATGTGGAGGAGAGGAACAGTCTGACTCAGATTCAGGAATGTATATGCAGGGCTAGGAATTCAAAAAGCCGTGTGTCTAGTTTAAATCTGAGAGTTTTTGACCTGGAAATAGTTGGTAAGAAAATTATAATTATATTACACCATTTTAATCACTTTTCAGACTAGAGATATATTTAAATTGCAAAAACAAGCAGCTATTACCTAGTTACACTAAATTAGAAGAAGAAAAAGGTAAACTACACCTAAACTGATAAGGATGTTCATGTAATCCCACAGCTACAACTTTCTGTACAGAGTTCCAAGGTTTGGGGTAAAGGTGACTCATCTGATTTATGTCCTTCATTCATTTACTTTTCCATTCATTTATTTGCTTATTTTTAAAACATTTAAAACTCAGCTTCTCAGTTTTCTATCAATAGGAATAGTTGTGAAAATATCAGTTACTCCCGCTTTCAAAGTTATTTAAAACCTGAATTTCTTTTATACACACTTGCTAGCTACGGTTCCAATATTTTCTTGTAACATTTACCTTTTATTGAATAAAATACACTTTCTGAGTGGACAAATTAACATTGCGTCCCCGGGTACTTCCTGCGGTAATTTCCATTGATTGGAGTGCATGTGCTTGTGAGAACAGAGATGATCAACTGCACTGAGTCAACAAGACACTCATTATACTACCAGATGCTTTTATTTTCACATAGCAAGGGGAGCTTTATGGACCATTGTTTTCTTTTTCTCCCAGAAGGATTTTCCAGTGTACTTGTAATTCCAGAAATGGGTGCTCTATTAGACGTTTAAAGAAACTCCTGGCAAGACCTTAAGAAACACAGGCTGTGCTACACAGACACATTCTTTATGAATGCCGTGAACTTTCAGCATTTGCTTTAAGAGGTAATTCTGAGGAAAAACAACAACAACCAACACAAACAACCAACCAACACCCCCTCTCCCCCTTCTTCTCTCATGATAAAAATATATTACCTGATTATTGTTGTTTTTTCTTCCTGAAAGAGATGACAAAAACACTCACTGTCTCTCATGTCTCACTGTATGGACACAAATCATGACGGCTATCTGAATATCACTCCAGAGAGGTTATTCCTGTGCTTTCTCTACATTTACAAAGAAAGTGTGTTGTTTTTCCCCACACATATATTATTCTCTTTCTCTAAGCGCTTGTTACAAATTGACTGTTAGTTTATCAAGTACGTGTAATAGATGTTGCGTATTTGAGATATAGTTGAACTTCTAACGGTTGTGTTTGTTCATTCACGTCTTTGGGAAGCCCATTGCCAAAGTTTATCAAAAGCCTTTCAGACCTGCCAATTGGCGTGAGAGTATCACCAGATTACTAATGCATTCTGCTTCTGTTGGTCTAGTTAGTAAATGAGAAATGTACACCTCTGGTGTTTTGTACTTCAGGTTGAAGCTAAAGCAAGAAGCACAGAATGAGCATGTTCTAAAAAGTAGACTGTGTCCTGGTGAATGCTAAAAAGCAAACACACACATGAATTGAAAAGGTATTGTTTGAATCAAGAGATAAAATTCTAATTTTTCCATTCAATAGGACATTTTTTGCTGTGTCACACATAAACTTAAATATTTACTCATGATTCTTACTATCCTGGATTAAATTCAGTTTTCTTAGTACAAGTATAAGCAATTCCATCACATTAAACTAAAGAAGACAGGGAGAAAGCTAGATTTCCACATCTGTTAGAGAATTTATAGAAGTCATTAGAGCTGTAATAATGTGTAATTATATAGTACTGACTGCAGTCAGAATCAAGACTAGTAAATGCTGGTACACTAATAGCATTTGTGAAAAAAAAGAAAAAGAAAAGAAAAAAAATCCTAGTCTTTTTTTAGTTTAGGCTCATCAAACAGGTCAGCCAGCCATAGGAATGTGTAAAAGCTCCCTTTTTGCAGACTAGCCAAACAATTTGTGTGTCACTGTTTAGCTTCTAAACAAGCGAGCGCGATGTTTCTAGTATTTGTTAGAAATGGAACCAAATTCAAAATACAAGCATGAAAAATACTTTTCAGAACGTTTAACCAGGAAGTAGAAAGTAGCTCTGCCTTCTTTACCTGTAAGGAGGATCTCTTGGATTTATGTACTTATTCTCTTCCCATAAAAGTGAAGGGCATTTTTGTCTTACACTCCTGTGTTGCTTGGAACACTTCAGAGTGAGCTTAGGCTGGCTGCTGGTGAGAGACGAGAAAGTAGTTACAGTTCTCTTCTTTCTACATGAGTCTGAGCTTAATATTTCAGATATACATATGAAGCAGTGCCTAGCAGCAGAGCAGTGATTGCATAGCACCACACAGAGGGCAAGTATATTTCCCTTTTTTTTCATGCATCATTTAGTGCTCGATTTTGCATATTCTTTAGGTAATCAAGGTATACAGAGAGAAAGGAAGAAAGAAATTAAAAAATAAAGGGAGACAAAGAAAGAAAGAAGGGAAAGCAAGCAAGCAAGCAAGAAAAGGAAAGAAGCTTCAGCAAGTCAAGTAACTGTTGGAACATTGAGTGGTAATGACATTGTCACTCTCCTGCACTCATATCATATATCTTCAAGTTTCGGACGTAATTTGTGTGTCTTCTAATGCAAAGGGGGCAGAAAACAACAGCAGGCAATTACCTTCAATCCTTGGTAATTCCAGCTTCTGCCAGTTAACTTGTATGGGATAGGATTTCTGAGACAGTGAATAGCTAAATGGAGGAAGGATCGCAGTCAGGTCTGCAGCAACCCTTCACGGTCCTAGAAGTGCCGTGCCCTTTCACTGCCTGGGGAATGACCAAAGCAATAGTGTCTCCATTCCTTACAATAGTCTGGCTTGAAAATTCATTTTAAATCCCCATTGTAACTTTAAGGTATTTTCTAATAGAGAAATTACTCTAGAAATGAATCCTTGAAGGCAAAATTTCCATTTCTCTTATCTCCATCCAGCCCTTTTATATTTCCTCATATGTACTTCTGTTGTGTAGACTGAAGTCTAATAAATATTTCTGATTTCTTTGTCATTCATTTTGGGATAAATCCACTATAAACTCTATAGATAACAGTCACATTAAACCCCTTAATGCAATACTACATATTTCTAAGATTTTTCAAAACATTAACCTAGTGGTGATAGTTTGAAAGTAACATGATAGTTTGGAAGTAACAGAAGATCTTGAAGCTTACATTCCTGCCATTGAAGCCCAGTGTCAAAATTTCCAAAATAGACATTCCACTTCACCTAAACTGTAGAGGAGGCAAATCCAGTAGTAACGAATCACAGAATCACAGAACATAGAGTTTGGAAGGGACCTCTGGAGGTCCCTGGGTCCAATGCCCCTGCTCAAGCAGGGTGAGCTGGAGCCGTGTCCAGGTGGCTTTTGAATATCTCCAAGGAGGGAGACCCCACAACCTCCCTGGGCAACTTGTGCCAGGGCTTAGTCACCCTCACAGTAAAAAAGTGTTTCCTGATGTCCAGAGAGAACCTCCTGTGTTTCAGTTTGTTCCTGTTGCATGCCCCTTAAGGAGAGCACGACTCACCCAGACACAAACATTCAGGAGATGTATATGATGAATTTCTTCATGTTGTGCTTCAGGCACTCATATGGAATGAACATTTCATATCCCTTCTGCATAGGTAAAGGAGCAAGTACTGTGGAGCAAGTGGCTGACCTTTATCACTGATATCCGAAATGGTTGCCTGCATAGCAGGATATTCTGGGTAATAATTCCTTAATTTAATCTCTATTGGATAAAACACCTAAGTATTGCTTGTAGCAAGAACTGAAATTAAGGGCTTCCAGACGTGTACCATGACTAAAAAATACTTCCTATCTGTCAGGCCCAGTGGGTCAGATATGGAATATTTTAAACAATATGAGAGTTTTTTAGTTTAAGCAGAGATGGGATCTAAACCTGGTTCTTCCCAGGTTTTAAATGCAGCTTCCATATTTCAACTTTAATATCTTATCTTTGTTGTGGTCCCTAAAGCCAAGAGCAGACTAAGAACACTACCTTCCTCTTACCTTTTCCTGCATGCAAGGCTTAAGGTTCAGAAAGTATCTCCTTACATCCATGAGGAATCTGTTCATTTAAGTCAGGCATGCAAACTCTGCTAGGCAGGAGGTTGCCAGATGGGAAACGCTATAAGACTTGGTTTGCAGTGACTGAATATCTTTCTTGACTAGGCTTTCTGTCTGATTTGGTTCTGCCTTTCAATATGTCACCATATAAAGACGATTACCTTCTCTCCGAGTATGCAGTGCTAAAATCCTTTCCAGCTCTTATCAGCCAGTTTCCAGATACCAGCTCTGACTTCGTGAACAAAGCATTTGCTAGGTGCAATATAAAGTGTGTACCTTCCTTAGTCCCCTTTAGATGTAGAGTTGTGATAAGACCGGAACAAGATTCATCAGCTGATCATGTATACGTGTATAGATTTTACTATAGGGTTTTTTTCCATTTTATGTAAACTTTATGGCCTTTTGTCAGAGTTGTCAGAGTTGTTGATGATATGTTGGTGTACTTACGTAGAAGTATATAGGATCTATCAATTAATGGAACCACATTCTTTTATCTACAAGTCATTTATAGTATTGCAATGCCAAATTTTGGGGACACCTGATACTTACGGTATTTTAGACTTCTCAGATTAAGCAACATATGTTGTTATGACAGGGAATATATACCAATATGCCAGCTTTTTGAAAAGGTTTAACTAAGTCTAGTGATCTTCATGGTGACTAAGAGGTTGCCAGTCAGACCCCTTCCCTTTCCCTCCTTACATCCCCCCCGCCAGTATAAAAACTGTTACAAGCCAGCTAAAGAAAACACAGCAGGTATGGGATTCAACTCCAGATTTAGATAGGTTGAAAATCTATGCTTCCAATATAGTCAGAAGAGATCTAGTCAACACAGTCAATGCCAACTAGAGAGCAAGTTGGTGCTTGGATGGAAGTGTCTGCGTCTGAGTGAGCTGAACATAGATCTGCAGCTGGTCTGAACTTCAAGAATTGTCCTGTAAAGGGAGCTATGGAAAAAAGTCACTGATAAGGTGAGAAAGCTCAGCACAGAAATTATTTTCAGAATATTTCACAGAATATTTCTGATGCAGGAATAACAAAATGATTCTCTACATGCTAATAATACATGCTACCTGATCAGGAATCTGGAGAAAGTGGGCCTTATTAATACAGTTTTGTGTTAACAAAGCTACAGTAATGTGCTTCAGTTCAAAATCATTGTATTCTACAATATGTGGGTCTGTGATAAAGTAGAAACTTAAAGGATGTCTTCTTATGTAGAAAAATAAGTCAAACTGAAAAATTTACAAGCCCATTTCTATCAGAACACTCAGAAATTTTTTCCCATGTTTTCAAAACTCTTTGATGGACTGGGCTTTTCTGCGGGGAAGGACTCTAAAATTAAGGGAAAGCTACCCCAGCCCCTAAAAAGTATTTATAGTAAGTTATGTTTAGGATATATTGGTCCATGAGGGAAAGTAGTATCCGTGAAATATTATTAGATTCTTAAATCACAATTTTGGTGCAGATGGATTTCTTCATTCCATGTACATCATCCCTTTACGTGATGTTACTTTCAGAGCTACTAAGTCACAAGGTCTTGCTCCCAGTGACTCCTGTGGAAACACAGGAAAGGAGCACATCACAGTATCTATGTTGATTTGATTGCCTCATAATAAACCTCTGGCTTTCACTGACTCTGAAGGCGTACTTTCTAGGAACAAATGACTTGGAGAGACTTCTTGGATTATCAGAACAGTTCCTAGCTTTCAGATCACATCTCTCAAGTAATACATTTATTGTTCTACTGACCTTGACTAGGTTCTCCACAGTAATCAGTGAAAGGGTAATTACAATTTAAAGCTCTTCTCCAGTAAATGTATCAGCAGAAATGCTACTGGACCATCACTGATTCTAGAAATTATGTGGAGGGTTGCCCGCTCTGGTCTTCCATCCTTATTCATGCTTACAACTTTCTTTGGGCATACTGTCTACCCTTTCCTTGCCACCATTTAGTATTTTGAAGAGAAAGTTGTCATGATCACGAATGTGAAAATTGTTTTACCAGATCTATTCCTGAGTTGCAATCTCCATAGAAAAAGATGATAGCTTTTATTCTGTATAAACATTGTCTCATATAGCCTATATTTAAGTAAAGGAGCTGTGCATTGATGACAAGCATAAGTGCAAGATGAAAAAAAAAGTAGAAAAAAAGTAATGATGTTAGTTATTCCTCAGCTATGAAACCTACTCTGTGGTCTTCTCATTAATGTCTAGTGCAAACTAGAGAAAGGGTGAGTAACAAAAGAGCTATTTAATTTGTTTTGACTGAAGACAGTGCTTTAAATTATTTAATTTGATCCAAGTTGTGTAGGCACTAGTAGAAACAAATGAAGATGCTAAAAGCTTCATAATGTTTCAGTTCAGATTAGACAGTAAAAGAAACATTTACTTCTTTCTTTAAATATGGATATATCAGAGATATAAAATAGGGGGCGGAAACAAAGAGCCTGCATTACAAATTTGTTGGGACAAATCCTCTTTTCCCTGAAAATGTTTTTATAGAATTTAGTGTGAAACAGTTTCAAGCGATTTTGTAGCTTTTTAGTTATATGTTAGATAATGAATAAATGATTGTAATTCATGGAGATCTGAATATTTCAATATATCCACCTGAGGACTAACAGGCTGAAAGAAAAAGCTTCCCCAGTTTGGTAGGTCAAGGTGTGTTCATTCAACCCAGTAACAACCCTGGGATACTATCTATAACTGAATCTATAATCCTGAGAAATGAGCAGTAATCTCTAGATTGGAGGTATTATCTAACACCTTACAAACATATCATGTATTTTGTACTTTCAGTTTTAATCTCCTTTCATAAGTACTGTTCATGTAATGGCAAAAGCCAATCTAATCTAGTGTGTTTTTCTTCTGATAATCTTGCTGTTGTCTTTACTGCTAAGGAGCCATGATGTAATAATTTCTATTGGAACTGTGGGGGTTTTTTTAAGAATGTAAGGTGAAGAATATGCCAAGCCACTATTTGAAAAATGGCCTTGGGCTAATTTTGGAAACTAAATCAAGGAAAACAAATACATATGTTATATGGGTTATTTTGTAAGGTATTCTTTGAAGTTACTGTAGAAGTGCTATGGTTTTGGAAGGCTTTTTTAGCTTCATGTAACTAAGAGTACGTATATTTAGCACATAATGTATCTACATCCTGAAGTAGTATTTTTTAATCATGAAAGAGAAACAGATTAAAAACCAAGGTCACATGTCCAATATTTAATTTTTAACTCTTTATAGAAGTTTCAATAGGATAAAAATAAATCAATTATTTCTTTTTTCTTTTGGTGGTGATGTTATCCTGCCAGATGAATAAGTTTAGCAAAGAAAAGGTGGGACTTTCCAGTGCTTATAGGATGGGAAGTTTCTCAGGTCTTAGAGGAATAGGGACAGAAAGATTCAGTAGGTGGCAGTCTTTCCTTTGAATATTTTCAGCACCAAAATCTCTTAAGTTGCTTCTGAAAGTTGTTGTCTTTTAAAAGGACCTTAAAATAAAGAGGTGCCCTCATGTGGTTATTACAGATTGTATGGGATGCTTTAGAAGACTAGAGCTTTCCCTAACCAACTATTATGTCAGAAAATTATATTCTATTGACTTTCATTTCCTCAGTTATGTCAACTGGGTATCATTCCTTTTCCAAAATCTGGAGAATTTTTGTTCTCTTTGAAACAGTGGCATTATCTCTCAACACAATTGTTGCAATTAATTTAAGAAAATGCAGGTCCTTGCAACACCGTAGTTATAAGACTGTGTATTGGCTGGTTTTAGGATCACAGAACAAGGAGTGGATAACAAAAGCACGGTATTTTTGTCTGGAGTTGTACAACCTTGTTTCACCTTTTCTTAGCAAAAAAGGCTGTCAAAGTAATCAAAGTGATCTAACATTTTAAGAGTTGAGAAACACTTCTTCTGGTAATTAACAGAAATTCAGGCCTATTTCACAGACCCAAATGCTTTGTGGACATTTTGTGTTCTTATTTAACTAAACAAGATGTAAAAGACAGTATGAGTATAAACACAAGATATATGGGACTGGCCAAATCAGACATACAAATCTTTAGTGCCACCAGTACTAGCTGATAATGTGTTCTTAGAAGTGAATGCACATTTGCACACATACAGCGTTGAAATATCATCCATTAAGTTTTGTTATCCTTTGTCTGTTCGTCTTAATGATTTTACTTTTCATATCTTTACCAGTGGTAAAAGAAACAAGAAACATTCAGTTTTCCTGCAACGATGCACATTGGAATAGGGTGTGACCCAATGGAGTGCTCTAGGAGGAGCGCAGAAACAGATCAGGAGATAGATACATGAAATGTCAGTATACAGCATAATCATGTTTCCAGCATGGCTCTTGCGTATCTCTCAGTCTAGCTCTCCTGGTAGTTGGCAGCGCTCAGAGATTAAATGTGTCTATCAGGCATGCTCGTCCATGACAAAAGCTTTTGCAGATTTGCCATACCATTCCCTTATGGTTGTTCATACTGTAGCTTACCTGAATTCCGACTCCTATACTAATAGTGGTAAAGGGAGAATGAGGTTCATTATACACTCACTTCTCTTTTACTCCTGAAGGCGTTGACATAATTTGTCTATTGAAGAGCACTTTTTCCCTAAAATTCATGTTGTAAAGACGGCTCCCTGTTACTTTGATTTTCAATCCTATTGTTTCAAGGACAAATACACATTTTTGTTCATGCTAATTTTCCAGAGGCAATATGGTTCCAAGTGAGATATTATTGCTTCTCTTACGCAATTAGTGTTATATTAACTAAGTTTCCATACTAAGATGTAATTTTTTCTCTTCATATCAACATTTAGGAAAAGGGAAGGATTACATTAAATTGAATAAATGTAGGAGCTGGGTTAGTCCATTTTTACTCCTAGTAGTTGTTGTTCTAGCAGCAAAGGATGCCTCTTGATCTCCTGACCACAATTTGTAAGTGTAAGAACCAGATTTTTTCCAAAATAAATGTATTAATATACACTATATGATCTGTGAGGTATTGAGGGAAAATAGCTTTCACACTGTAAGAATTCTGTTGAATATACTTATAGCACCTTTCTCTCTTCTTTTACCAAGTGGTTAGATAACATCTTGGCATTGTCTGGGAAATAGAACTAGTCGAGAATACAGAAGGCCAGTTTCTAAGGTCTACTTCATATAATGCTGTGTAGCTTTCACTGACTGCCAATTAAATTTTGGATAGAGGTTAAGATGCTGATCTTGACCTATGGAACCCGTCATGATTTAGGGCCTGGTTTCAGGGCTACCCATGTGGTGCAGTCACAGCTGAAATTAGTTCCCCTGCTTAAGAAAGGATAAGTTGGTGGCAAGCTATCTTTTTTTTAATCATTATTATTTGAGGGTAAGGAGGAAAGGCTTGCTTTCTAATGAATTTGCTCCCTGAATCTCTTGGAGCCTGTATCTGTTGATACGTAGACCTCAGCAGTACCTTTTCCTTTTTTTCTCCTTTTCTTTAACATTTTGAGAAAGAAGAGGAATTTTAATACATTGTTTGATAAAAATGCTGGTCTCACTGTAATGTTTTAGAGTGATGCTTTATTATCATGGGTTATATTAATTTATTTTGAGGGAAAACAGTGATTTACAGTTTTCTTTTATGTTCAGCAAGGATTCAGAATATGTAATACGGTTCCCCTTCCTGAAAGGGGAAAATATTAACTAAGGACACATAAAGAACATATGATTCCTGTGGGTAATCCTATATTTCTTCCATTTATTCTACTCTTTGAGGCAGCAGCTGTCATGTGATGCTGTTGTTCTGAATTGGGAAAGTAAAATGGTATGTGGCTGCCCCATGAGAGGGATTTTTATATTGAGTGGACCTAGGAAAATATTTTGACTATGATTCAGATTTTCCCTATCCTCTGTATAATGGCTTCTATGGATAGACTTGATTCATAACATTCTTCTTACTTTCTTAAAGTCTTCCTTTCTTTCTAGGCTCTCTTTCCCACAAAAGGTTGGACCAGATGATCTTTTGAGGTCCCTTCTAACCTGGGCTGTTCAATGGTTCTGTGGTTCTAAGTCTGAAGGAGAGCTACGATAACTAGGATAAGAACTCGGACAGACAGTGCCATTACCTGAAGTTCAGCTGCAGTATTTGATAGAACGTAGTAGAGCAATGAAGGTAGGGTGTCTGCCCTTGGAGGAGAAGGTGAAAGGGGGGTCTTAGATGCTAATCAACTGACCTTTTGGACCTACCAAGGGGTTTCATTTGCTTGAACGTTAGACCTGAAATTAATGGTACAGAATGGGCAAGGTACTGGATCAGGAGGTGTTTTACCACAGAGAAGAAAGGTGGGCCAAGAAGAAGCAGGATTTCAATGGGGCATAGTCAAAAGAAGTGGATGGCAGGAAGAGACTGACTTAGCAATACCATTCCTAGAGAATGCATGTTTATGAGGCTGATGCTCAGTTTATCTGATGATGTGGACTGGCCATCCTGTGGTTGTAGGGGGCTTACTTGTATCCAAATACCTTAAGTAATTTTCACTGTCAGCAGTTATTCCCAGCACTCTGTGAAGAAGCTGGAAGATGGGGAGATGTAGCTAGATACCTTATGACTTCTGCTGTTTGGGTGCCTGCCTGCCCACTCCTTTCAAAAGCATTTCCCTGTGGCAAGCAGCTCCGTGAAAGCTGGTAAAAGGCTTTGAACTGTTTTACAAAATGCAGTTGGCAGAGGAAAAGTGCTTTCCATCATGAAAGCTGGAGCACAGTGTTTTCCCAGCTGCTCTGAGGCGCCATATGTTTGCTGCATGGCTACTAATGCTACTCCTTATTTCTTCAGGAGACTTTACAGATGTAACCCTCTGTAGTGATACTTGTATGAGGATAAGCAAACTGCTGGTGTGTGGCACTATTTTACTGGGGTTAATGGCAGGGTCAGCCCTGTCAAAGTAGCTGACACAAGGTGTCTTGAGGAATATGGAGACCAAGACCATCAGTATTACCCGTCTCATTTGACATTATAAGACCTTGGGGACAAGACTCACAAATCTTTCTGACTTGGTCAGCACAGCAACTGAGATTCAGCTGACCAGGATACTAGAAGGGTGTTCCTCCAATGGCACTTTAGATGTGGTTGTTGCAATTTCCATTAACAATAACCATAGAATTTAGCACAGTAAAATCGCATGTGCCTCCCCCATGCTCCCAGACCTTTACTGGGACGGCTGTTTGTCAATCAGTCAAACCATTCCTCCTCAGGGTGAGAAGGTACGCTTTTCTGCCCCAACTAGTAGCCCAGACAATAAACAGGAAGCCAGGACACCGAGTGGGGAATAAGGTGCTGAGCAGATGGAGGTAGGGCTCGGTTTCAGAGTTCTCCCTGGGGGCTGGCAGGATGACAACCACCAGGAAGTAAAAAAGTGAACAGCCGAGCATGGGGAGAGTTGGGGTGAATGGCAGTTGCCTAGGGTTTGGAAGGGATAACAGCCAGGAGACTATAAGGCAAAACCAACAACGTGCTGGAAGGAGTGTTGACAAAAGTCTCTTAAAAATTTGCCATCAAAACCAGATACACAAATCTTCTCTCTATTGGCAGGCTTTGAGACAGTCTTACACAATGTAACATGAAGAGGTCAGACGTCACATTATGGCTACAGATTTGCAGTCAATGTCAGGGCTAAAAACAATAGGACAGCGAGAGAGTATGGGGAGAGGTATCTGTGGGGAGGGAAATTGGTCAAGGTTTTATCGTTTGTCATTCCAGAATGACACTGCCAGGGGAGCCCATGTCCATTTCTTACCTCTGCATTTCCTCAGTTAATGATAGCATTGATTCACAACTTATTACTCATCATTCATTGATTTGGCTGCAGTTACAATCAGGAATTGGGGTCCTGGTGAAGTGCAGCACTAAGTCTCTGTTCTGCTTGCTACAGAAGTCAAACACGGTTCTGGCTGTCAGGTCAGACCTTCAGTTAGCATCCTGGGAGAAGGGCTGGGCTCAGTGCAGTCAGAGACCTTCTGGAGGAGGAGGAAGAAAAATGGGGAAAGAAGATGACAGCTGTGAGGAGCCAGCACAGAAGCGAATACATAGGAACAGGGTTGCAGTGAACACTGGATAAATCCCACCTCCTTCATGATGCAAATTAAACAACTGATTTTCAAGGTGGAAAGCAGTTAGGAAACTCTTTGCCAGCCAGTACTATGGGGGCATTTGCCTGGTAGTGTCACTTCACCAAGGCAGTCTGTGCAGATTACTGACTACAGCTGTTGCACAGGGATACACTGTCATCTCAGTGTGACCAGAGCTATGACGGATGACAAGGAAGCATGGGGTTCCTCCTGAGTCAATATGATAGTGTTATCATTATAATATAATATTATATTGTGTACTAAAAGTAATAGATTTCGGTGGGGATATGGAATTTGACGTCATGCTGGACTCTAAGAGGAATGGAGTGCTCATAAAGGCCATCACTAAGCAAGTGAATTAGAGTTTTTTTCTCCATTTGATAGCAGGGATACTTTGGTAGGAAGAACTGGATTAAAAAAAATTGCCCTCTTTTTCCTTAAACATAAAATGGTGATGTGGCTATATGGCTACACGGGGCTGGTGAGATCACAGCTGTATCTTCCTCACAGGGAGACAGGACCAACATCAGTATTTACTGCCATGAAGTCCTATAACTGACATAGATTTTCAATGGGATGAGAAAAACTTCAGAAAGCTAACTGGTATGGAATTAAGTGGGAATGAAAAGAAGTTTCCTGGATTGCTCTGGATGGGTTTCATTAGTGCTGTGGTATCTGATCTAGTCAGTGATAGAGTTGAGAGAGGTAGGTACTATGCTGGGTGACAAACAATAGCAGATTGTGAACATGGCTGAGAGTACAAAAATTGTGTGCAAGGAAATACACTGTGGTTGACTGGATAAGTTTAGTAATGATGGAGTTCATCTATCAGCTACAGATGAAGCAAAAAACCCCCTCTTTAAATGGTGTAATGAGCAATTGAACTTACTAAATATAAGGCAAAAAATAATTTAAGGTTGTCCAAGCATAATATCAATAAGGAGGTCTTTCTATGCAGTATACAGTGCAGTTCAGCTGAATGGCAAAGGGCCAGCCCTGAAAAGAAAGAGATTCAGCAGTAGGCTTATGAGCCGAGATACAGACAATAGAATAAAATGTTGGGAAATTGGGTAGTGGACTTCAAATTTTGCTCAAAGGAGAGGAGAGGAGGGAAACCTCAGGAGACACACAGACCAGCTTTTCAGCTATGTTCATCATCTATAGTCATTCCATAAGGCACATGACTGCTTGACTACACATATATGATTATAAAGTTGCAGACTGCAGTATAGTCACACCTTAGTTTCTGTCATTCAATGTTTGAGTGTCTGAGTCAATGTCTCTGTAGGCTTAAATCTAGTCATATAGAAATGTGGATTTTCCTCAGTCAATTTTCTAATGACATTTTTATTCACTTGTCATTTCAGACTGGCTAAACGGGATAAAAAAATATTTTAAAACTTTTCCTCTTTATTACACATATTAACAGACCAACAAAAACAATCAATCAAACAAAAACTCTTACGTATTTACAATGAACCATGATATTAAGAGATATCCATGCTTACCAGAAAGACTCAATTACAGTGCTGAAGCAATTAGACTCTTATCTTTACTTTTTCTCAAAAAGCTAACACTCGGTGTGCAAATCAGTTTTCCATTGCAGCCACACAAGACCAAAGCACTGAAAACCGAATATCAATATATATCAGCCACATATATAAAAAACCCCAGAATATACCAAACATGTTAAGCACAATTATCAGTAAATACAACCTCTTACCAAGATGAAAATCTTACTATATTGCCTATAAAATCTTTATATGCAAATTATCTTTTAAGTCAGTTTGGGGAAAGTAGAGTAGGAGTAGGAGGAACTGTTTTAACATTAAAGTGTAATAAATTTGAACTTGAACAATCTCCTCCAGGCAGTAAGGGGTCTGGAATGAGTTTTAGTGAAACACTTAAAATTTCAGCTGTTCCAGACTGTGCAAACTTCACCAGCATTTTAAACATCCTGAAACCAACAAGACTTAAGCACATGCAAACAAAAAATGACAGGGAAGTACCTTCTCCAAATTATGTCTGTCAAAAAACTACCAACTGCAAACTGTTCATGTAGAAATTGAGGTGCTAAGTTTTTGCAGAGATCCCTGCAAGCAGGACTTTGAGCTCAAAGGAAATGAGATTTACCTTGCCTATTTAGCAAGTTGTAATATCCTTAAAAACTACAGTAAATGCTCTTACAAACAGAGTCTTTGGGGGCCTATTTCTAAAAGGAGTCTCTGAAGTATAAAAGAAAGAAAAAAAAGATGTAAGAAAAAAATCTTTTCCTCCCTAGCTCCTCTTTAATGTATGTTCATAGCTCAGGGATTAGGGTTATCATATTTTTTCCTACTTACCTGAATGCCAGCCTGATTTAAGGCTACTGTTGCTATCAGAGTGATTGTGAAGAAGCTTCTCCCTATACTTTTCTCACCTCTTGGTCTCTACGCTGCAAGAAAATTGATTGAACGTAGAAGAAAATACGCAATAAACCTTAAATAGATGAAGTAAGGCTACACCTGCCCGATGAGCAGAAGAGACGTGAATTCCGCTGGACTAGTATTTCAAAGGACAAGTACCTAAGTAATGTGACAGTGCTCGCTAACAGGCCATGCTATTTTTTCTGGTTCTCTATGGTTTGGATTTTTCTTTTTATGGTTGGTTGGGGTTTTTTTAAGGATCTGAGTATATGTTTTAGAATTTCATTAACATTTTATTTTCATTGAAGCTAATTGCTCTGTGTGATGTTGATTTTATACTGCAATTATTGAAGTGTTCTTTAGCAGCACTGGTTATATGGATGTATCTGCAATCTGCAGTTTCTTTTATCAAAATACACCTTCAACTTGATTGCCTTTAGTAAATAAACGTAAATTATCACACAGGGGTCCTTTGGTAAGATCTTTCTTCTGATCTCAGGGCATTGCTTTTCAACCATTGTTATAATTAGCACACCATTATAAGATATATTTTGAGATAACTCTAACACATTTTGGTTTCAAAACCGGAGTTTTAATGAAAATAGTTCGCATAGCATACTACAAACACAGAGGTATTAATTCTGTAGAATTCGTAAGGTCAATAACTAAATTAAGAATAAGACATGTGGAATGTAGAATTTGCTTTAGAAATGTAGGAAGGTTATCTTGAAGAGTAATAGTGACATGCTACTGAGAATGATGAGTAATAGTGTGAACCTACTGAGATCTAGAAAAGCAAATTGTCAGTGAAGAGAGGCAGCACTATAAAAGCCCAGTGCAACAGCTTTCAATGTGTAGGTTCACTATACTGACTCCCAGCAGTTAGAAATCCTGAGGCACTGTACAGAAATTAGACGGATTGTTTCAGCAGTGGTACATGGGTGTTTTAGGCCCTTTATTATTCTTTACATTGTGGCCCTGCTGCCCTACTGTAAAAGGAACATGCAGATAAGTCATGTAATATAGGTTGACATGACTTGTGATAATATGTAAAAACATAGGAAAGAGAAAAAATCGGCTAGTAGATGAATCCCAAGGAAAAATATCAAACTGCTATAACTTAATTATCTCAAAATTAAGAAAAAATAAGTAATGTTCAAGGCTTTACCTGGAAAACTTTGAATTAGATTTTCTGCTGGCATGAACATGCTTTTCATGGTGAAGTTTTCGTGAATTTAGGCAAGAATCACAGAATCACAGAATCATTAAGATTGGAAAAGACCTCTAAGATCATTGAGCCCAACCGTCAACCCAACACCACCATGCCCACTAAACCATGTCCCTCAGCACCTCATCTACACATCTTTTAAATACCTCCAGGGATGGTGACTCAACCACTTCCCTGGGCAAAGATGAGTTTCAACTTTAAAAGCATGATATGAAGAGAACTGGAAAAAAAAAAGAAAAAAAATTAAAAAAATATAAATCTTGCTCTGTGTATCTTTCAGAATGTGAAACTGAATGAATTTGTTAGGAAAAAAAAGTCAAGGTCTTGATGATGCAGAGTGCTCAGTTTTGAAAAGCTGGAGAGCGCTCTCTCCTGTCCCTGAGTGAAGTTGAAAAGAAATCATAAAATCATTACTGTGCAAACTCTGTTTTGTTACTTCATGCTGTCACTGTTCAATTGAAGCTTTCTTTTTTCAGCGTAGGGCAACCATGTACTGATGTTGCTTTGTGCTGCTGGAGTCTGTGTGGCTTTTCAGCTTCTATTTGATATGTTATCTGATATCTCTTTTCCCTCTTCTCACTTATGTCATTTTACTACTTTTCTCCTCAAAGTGACACTTGTATCTTGATCGCTCCTTTAGGCACATGTCAGAAAAACTTAAAAAGAGAAGGCTGTGAAAAGTGACATGTTGGATATTTGCTTATATCCCTGTCACAGAAGAGCATGGTCTCAAAGCGACCTGCATCGCAGTTTAACTATCCAAAGCCCTTTGCTACACAAATAAGTCAGAGACACACAAATGCATTTGCGCATGCATGTTTGCATATAACCAATTTAGGTTGTTGGTAGATGCAGTTGGCACACTTCTAGGCTAAAAAGCCGGTTAACAGCAGAAATAATACATTTGACTGGTAAAGTGTTAAAGCAGTAAGCTGCAGAAAGTCTTTTACGTGCTAATCTGGAGCATAGGCTAAGGGTTAATGATTGCAGGAATATTTGGAATTGGGTCAAAAAAGGACCATTAAGCAAGTAGAAATGTCACTATGAAGTTAATTATTGGAACAATACATAAATAGGAAAAGAAATGAACTTTTTCCAGATAAAAAGCAAAGCACTAACAGCTCTGTCTGCAAGCAGATAGGCACATTAATGCTTGCAATGCACCACCAGTGTATATCAGCCCTGACCTGCAAATGTCTTAACATTGAACCTCTGTTGAGGAGATACTGCCAGAAGAGTCAAGCTGAGTCACATTATGTTCCAGGCTTCTGAAAGTGAGTACACGGGAAGGAAGCAGAGATAAAGTGACCTAAATTAAAAGCTGAATTTGTGTTTTCTGAAGTGAAACCACTGTGCGCTAATTTCTACATTTAACTTCCAAATCAACTGACTAAGGCTACTCAAGGATTACAAGGATTAATTGAAAAGACGACTAAGCAGCCTTTCCTATCAAGTATCACATCTGGAATAGTTTGGCACTTCTTGCACAGTATCTCAATTCCTAAAAGACAGAATCATTCATTCTTTCATGTAGGTATGTTGAAAATTCTGAATTTAAAGTGGGTGAGATTCTTATGTTTTAAATAATATTTAGTTCCTGTAATAAGCAGCTGCAGAAAAGGAAATCTTAGATAGTTCTCGTAGATTTGTTATCTCTGGGTGACTTGAAGCATGAGCAACAATCTGGACAGTACAGTGTTAGCAGTAGTCTGGATTCAGATTTTCAGATTCAGTCTGATAATACATTTTGTAATACCATCAGTGTTATGTCAATGGTATTATTATTTTCTCTTATCATTTTTAAGAGGAAAGGGTTCTGTCTCTCTGTGCTGAAGGCAACAGCAAATTATGTTGCTTTTTCTTCTGCTTTAGTTCAAAAAAACCCAAGAATTCAAAACTCCCCAAACTGTGTGTCCCCTCCAGTTGGTTCCAGCTGTTTGAGAGGGCTTCTTACTGACTTCGCAGCACTGCTGATCAGCTCCTCAGTGAGCCTGGAAATCTTAGTGATGACACTGAACTTAGCCCATGCTAAATCAAACGGTTCCTTCCTTTGGTATCTGTTTGACTGATGTGAACCAATATACCTTAGAGACAGACAGATTTTTTCCAGCTGGTGGCATGACGTGTCAGATGTTTGACACACACATGTCTTCATCTCATAATCATTTCTGTATTTTCTCAAAGTTCAGATATACGCACGCTTGAGTGCCTGTTCAGATCAAACAGATTCAACTAGATGCTCAGTTTGGGCTTCAGGAATAATACCAGCAGTTATTGTTAAGCTTCTATCAAATTCAACATAAGATAACTATTTCACATTCTTGGCAGTTGTGGTGCTATATAGGTAGATTGTAAAATACGAGGTGTAAAATGAATGCAAGGAAAGGGAACTTGACTATAATCAGCTTCTCCATATCATTGTGGGTAGTTTTAAGAAGTGTGAAATGCTTCACACACTACTTCATTCCCTTGAAATTTAATTCCAAGTGTTTCACAATTTCAAACCTTTGAAGGATCTACAGAAAAATTGAGGTAAGTACAGCTTTTTTATTATGACAAACAGAAGGATTTAATAATAAACTGTTTCTCCATCTCTAGCTTTTAATAAATGCTTAGTATGTATTTTACATATCCCTTGACTGTAGTTTAATTATCACGAAGTGTATTTATGGAATTGGGTGTATAGTATCTTTGTAATACATGCTTTATAGACTTCTAGAAAACAGAAATGCTCCCTGGGTAGAAACATTGAGAGAAAACTCTTTGATGTGTTATTTAACTCAAGAATAAGTAAAAATATTTGAAAGCAAACCTGCCTCCGTAGAGCGTTTCAGAGAAGTAAAGGTTAACAGATGAAGTAATTAAATGATACTCAGTCCATAGCTGAAAGCATCAGAGATACAACATGCAAGATGGATTGTATCAGGTGGGAAGATTTTTTTTTTTTATGAGTAGAGAAAAAGGGTGAGACAGTTAGATCCATAGTGCTTGCTAGAAGTCATACAAAGACTTCCAATGCTTTGGTCAATGTTAAATTACTGTCTTAGTCTCCCGACGGCTGACGTCAGTTCTTTGGAACAGTGGGCTGAAATTTTTCTAACACTGGTATTTATGTATTTGTTTGTTTGCTTATATATGCAATTTTGCATTGCCTGACTTTGAACTGCTTTGAAATTTGAGGCACAAGCTCTCTAACTTCTGTGTGTGAGTTCTAGAGATGAAATTTAATCACAAGATGCAAATCACAAAATGATTTAGAATTCTACATTTCAGGTGCAATGCTTTAATGCAGAACTTTTTTTCCTGGGTTAGAGTGTACAGGAAAAATGACTTATTTTGATCTCTGTATGAGGGCTGGAGAGGTGATGGTTCAGGGAGGATATCCATCTCTGATTCATCCACCTTTTAGGGCAGGATGGAACTGACAGAAGTGTCTACAAGATAACAGTAAGCTGTTTTATTTTACTTGATAACAAACAAAAAAACCCCCAAAATTACTCCTACCCTTGTAACTGAAAACAGAGAACTTCATTTGCTAAATTCTGAAAGATGATCAGGGATAGACTTAAAGATAATCTGAAAAATTCCAATACGATCCTAAAGATTATGAGGGATAGACTAATCTGGCATTATTTGCATGAATATACCATCCTCTCAAGGTAAAACTTTGTTCCTGGAGATATGAAGAAAACATCCTTTTATGTAAAGACAGAAATAGATAACTGTTTAGACAGATATACAGATAATGCAAAAACCAGTGAGTTCTGGTGATTTCATGACAGACTGACTAGTACTGACTAGTGACTAGTCCTTCCACCCTGAAACCTGTGGTTTCTGAAGGCTGTAATGAGCAGGCAGCCAAGTCTTTTATAGCTGTTAAACCAGATGTATTGGGTTTATGTGGCAAGCTTTTGGTAGAGGAGGGGCTACAGGGGTGGCTTCTGTGAGAAGATGCCAGAAGCTGCCGCCATGTCCAACAGAGCCAGTTCCAGCTGGCTCTGAGACAGACCTGCTGCTGGCCAAAGCTGAGCCTATCCACGATGTTGGTAGTGCCTCTGTGATAATGTATTTATGAAGCGGTAGAAACTGCTCACAAGAGCAGCTAGGAGAGAGGAGTGAGAATATGTGAGAGAAACAACTCTGCAGACACCAAGGTCTCCAAGAAGGAGGGGGAGGAGGTGCTCCAGGCGCCAGAGAAGAGATTCTCCTGCAGCCCATGGTGAAGACCATGGTGAGGCAGGCAGTCCCCCTGCAGCCCATGGAGGTCCACGATGGAGCAGATATCCACCCTGCAACCCATAGAGGACCCCACGCCAGAGCAGGTGGATGTGCCCTGAAGGAGGCTCTGACCCCGTGGAGAGCCCGCACTGGAGCAGGCTCCTGGCAGGACCTGTGGCCCATGGAGAGAAAAGCCCATGCAGGAGCAGGTCTTCTGGCAGGACTTGTGACCCCCACGGGGGACCCATACTGGAGTCTGTTCCTGAAGGACTGTACCCTGTGGAAAGGACCCATGCTGGCGCAGTTCGTGAAGAACTGCAGCCTGTGGGAAGGACCCACCTTGTGAAGGACTGTCTCCTGTAGATGGGACCCCACGCTGGAGCGGGGAAAAAGCATGAGGAGGAAGGATTGGCAGAGACAACGCATTATGAACTGACCGCAATCCCCATTCCCCGTCTCCCTTTGCTGCTCGGGGGGAGGAGGTAGAGAAGTCGGGAGTGAAATTGACCCTGGGAAGAAGGGAGGGGTGGGGTTTTTAGTTTTGTTCTTATTTCTCATTATCCTACTCTGTTATTAACTGGCAATAAATTAGATTAATTTCCCCAAGTTGAGTCTGTTTTGCCCATGATGGTAATGGATAAGTGATCTCCCATCCTTATCTTGACGCACAAGCTTTTTGTCATATTTTGTCCCCCTGTCCTGTTGAGGAGAGGGAGTGATAGTGTGGCTTGGTGGGCACCTGGTGGCCAGCCAAGGTTAACCCACCACACCAGAGAAGAGTAACTTCACAGAAAGTATGCAAATGTAGGAGGTTTGGACTCCTTTTGTTAGGGATTTCAAGTAATTCATCTTTCACAGTCAGTCACAGTCAAGTATTAAATACCTTACTACAAAGTATTAAACTTACGTTTTACGTATCCAAATCAGGTAGACCATTACTTGACTTCCCATGACTGTCATGCAAAAGATGGAAGGGCAAACGTTATTTGAATTTGCAATTCAAAGTAGTCAGTGTTCAACATACATTTAAGCAAGCATGTGAAGAAAAAGATGTTCAGCTATAGTAATTTAGAAGTATTCCAATTTTATGGCTTATTTTACTGTGATAAATCAGTGGGATTCCTGACAGAAATAATATTCAGGCTTAATACAGCATAAGGAAGAAAAGGCTACTTGATCCAAACTAGTAGACAATTCCAGGCAGTTTTCAAAGAACTTCCTAGTCGCACTGTTAATTACATTTGGCCTTGCTAAGTTGTCTCCTAGTTTCAATCATTTAGTGCATTTTCTTTTTATAACTTGACAAAGTTAATGTCTTTGCTACGTTCCTTAAAACACACATCATCTAAGTACCATTGATTCAATTAAATTCCATTAAATCACAAAAAATGAGCCTGAAATTAGTGATCTGCAAAATTGTGGTCCATTTCTGATATCGTACATTGTGAAACTACCTACAAAATTTGAATTCTGATTTTCAATTTGCAAATTTCCTCTGAAAATTAAGAATCCTGAGATTTTACTTCAGTTGTTATACTTGTGAATTAAATGTTCCTCATGTGGATCTTGATTCAGGAAGGGGCTTAAAATTAAGCACATGAAGCTAGCATAGCAGTTCTGGATGCAGGGTAGAAAGTAGAAGAAGAGGAGACAAAGTGAGTGCCTTAGGCAGACAATAGTAAAAATATTACCATGTAGGAATCATGTCATAAAGGAAAGGTCATGACTGATGTGGTGATTTTATGTTAAAGTAATTTATTTTTGCAATAAAACTTGAGTCTTTAAGAAAAGGAGAATGGACAGCAGATGAATAATTTTCTCTGGATGTTTTGTCCACTGGGAAACGAAATCCTGCCTATTTGCATGCTTGTGGTTTGTTCTAAAGATTAGGTGCTTTGGGATTCTTCTCATGTAAACATAACGTCTACTTATTGGAATGAAAACAGCAAGTTATTTGCTGTGGTATTTGGAAGTTTTGGTGATGAGTGACACATACTAAAAGAGGTAATACCTGACTCAAGAAAAGTATGGGGAAATAATTACAGTAATCAGATTCATGGAAGAAAAAAGGTGATCAAGAAAACATCTAATGACTGACAAAGACAGATGAGGCATATTCAGAATGCTAAAAAAGTTGCAGCAACCTTTGGGAGTTACCAATATATATAACATTTCACTGGAACTAAACAGTTTGCAGGGATACAAAGACCCTTACCTGCAGTACAATGGAAGAAATAAATATTCAGGGACCACAGTATTCCAACCCTCCCCCCTGCCTGTGAAGGTAGGATATAATTAGGGTGAAGAGGTACAAAATGAACAGAGAGACTCAAGTTTAACAAAGCTTGTGTTTCTGTGTGTATGTGTGTGCATGTGCGTGTGAAAAGCGAGCAAAGGCGCAGGAGAGCGTGGGCAGAATGTACGTGGACTTTAAAAAGCGCTGATACAGTGCTGCACGAAAGGCCTGTGTGCCAGGCCAGTAAGTATCGTATCAGGGATGAACTGTTACACACCTAGGATAACTTAATGGAGACATATTTCATTCATAGTTCTGAATAAAAACTTTACTGGATTGCAAGTGCAGAGAAATACAAGGTGACTGGTGAAATGTCAAAAGAATTAATATTATGGTCATCATTCACCTTTCAGAAGAAAGGCAAGAAAAGCTGCATCATTCAGCAAGAAAAGCTTTGTACTTCAGAATAACTAAACAAGCATGGTTGGCAACTGAAATACAGGTTTGGATTGGTTAGATTCAAACCTTAACTCATACTTAGATTTGAAGTGCTCAGTTCTGGGTTTCAGGCTTGTCCCCAGTGGGATCACAACTAACAAAAAGAAAGGAATACAGTCTTGGTGTTATTCTTACAAAGGATTAGTAAGGTCCAGGATTTGAGTATAATTTTAAGCTTCTTAACTATACACGTGTCTTCAGTAGGTTATGAAAACCAAACTAAATTTCCGTCACCATTATAAGCTATTAACTATAGATTGCCATTCTTCTCACACAACAATGGGTATGAGTGAAGTCATCTCTGGAACAGTTTTGTCGTAGATTATTCAAAAAAGTAACATATGGAGAGGGAGAAGGGGGAGGGAAAGACATAGGTATATTACCAGGCAGCAAAGTGATAACAGAGATGTATGAATTCTAGATGTTCAAGAATAATTAATATAACAAATAAGTCTGCATGGGGAGAGAAAGGGAGAGAACCGTTCAGAACAACACACATTTCTACAGGAAGATGGACTGCAGCATTTCTAAGCATAGGAATTAGTTTCAAATGAAAGCTACTGTTGTTAGTTTGGTTTATGTTTTGGGTTTTTTTTAAATGTAAATCAAACATTAAAGAAACGCAATCAAGATTTATAGGAGGATATAGCTGTAGAAAAGGAAAAAAAAAAAAAAGCCTGAAGCTCATAAATCTCCTGTTTGTGGAAAATTTAGACAAGAAATTGACAGATAGGAAAAAAAGCCCATTAATATCTACATGTAGCTCAAAAGTTGTTATAAGACAAAACCAAACATGTCTCTTTCTACAACTGACTTCCTGCGATTGATTCCCTTATATTTTGGCTTCAGCTCGTAGCACTCAGCACCCTGGCGATTCTGTGTTTACGAAATCAGATACAGCATCTTTATTAAAAGATTTTGACATTCATACAGAATCATAAAACAGCACATATGAATGTGCTATTTAATGCAGAATTTTTTGTTAATATCTCTTTTTTTTTTCCCCTATAGCAATAGGGAGAAACGGTGTAGCATTTTTGAAAGTGTCTGTAAGAAATATGAATTAATCTGTTCTGCCTGTGTGAAGACTTTCTCTACATGTGTCATATACTGATAACATTACTCAAGTCATTATCATTATCTCTGAGCAAGTGTTTTCAAACATTTTATATGCTTTGATAAGGAAAGCATAGTGCATTCTGTATAAAAGAGCTGGCAAGATTCAGGTGTTATGGTTACCCAGGAAGAGAACTAGGGGAACAGAAGTATTGGGGATTAAAAATCAAGATAAACATAGCATTATTGGTTAATAAACATCTTAATGTTCTTTAGAGATATTTACCTATTCAAATGTGGGATCATTGAGGGTAGAGCATTTTAATCTATGAATTTTTTAAACTGAATGCATCTGAATTTATCAAAGTGCTAATTAGATGTATACATCTTGGCTAATATTAAAAAAGCATAATAGGAGACCCAGATCTTTATCACATAAGAGGAAGTATGCAAATCCTTTTTCTCTCAGGCAAGGTTGTTTTCCCTTTTGGATGTGTCTGTCTTGGCCAACATACTTATCTCCTCCCTCTACCTCCTTGAAAATATTCTGAAAATATTCAAATAATCAGAGAAACATTCCATCACCAGTTTATGACAAATGTCCTACTACTAAGTAGGTGGTAAATTTGAATTCAGTTTCAAATACATATAGTGTTTTGATCTTTTAGAATATATTATAATTTACTGTGCCCATAGGAGAAGTTTATAATGATTTTTTTTTTTCTGGTAAATAAAAAATATTAAGCTGATTAAAAAAGAGAATAATGTATAAATTGTATATAATGTATATATGGAGTAACTGGATATGTCATTGAAGTTAATGAAATCCAGAAAACCAAAACTTTTCAGGCTTACCTCTGACTTTGGATAAACTACGTATTTGGCTGCAGTTTTTATGACTTCATAATTTTTAATTGAAGTGTTTAAAATAGTAATGTTAAAACCACCATTATATAAATTAAAAGTTTTTTTTTTTCTCAGCCTTTTAATTTAAAATAGTTCATACATGGAAAAATGAAAAAAAAAAAAAAAACTAACAAAAAACATTGTTTTTTCCTAGTAGCTTTCCAGGTCTCCTGTATACCTGAGCTGAGCGCTGTTAAATTACCTGACCAACATTGTACAGCCAGTTGTAAATAGCCTTGAACAGACCAGACCTGTGAAGTCTGCGTAGAACAACATAATCTGATGGGTTTGACCCTGGAACGCTGAGACATAAATTCTCATCTTCTTCTGGGGTATTGCTGCGTAGAGGTTACTTGGGCTGCTCAAACCACTTGGACTTAAAATAAAAAATTTAAAAACTGCAGCAACTCTGTTTATAAGGTGAAATAGCAATCACCTGTCTCACAGGGGTACTATAGAGATTCAGAAGTGAACTGTAGTGTCGTGGTTTAATCCCAGCCAGCAACTAGGCCCCACACAGCCGCTCGCTCACTCCCCCCACAATGGGATGAGGGAGAGAATCAGAAGAGTAAAAGTGAGAAAACTTGTGGGTTGAAATAAAGACAGTTTAATAGGTAAAGCGAAAGCCGCACACGCAAGCAAAGCAAAGCAAGGAATTCACTCCCTACTTCCCATCGGCAGGGAGGGGTCCAGCCATCTCCAGGAAAGCAGGGCTCAATCACGCGTGACGGTTACTTGGGAAGACAAACGCCATCACTCCGAACGTCCCCCCCTCCTTCTTCTTCGCCCAGCTTTATATACTGGGCATGACGTCATATGGTATGCAATAGCCCATTGGCCAGCTGGGCCAGCTGGGCCAGCCGTCCCAGCCATGCGCCCTCCCAGCCCCCTGCGCACCTGGCAGAGCATGGGAAGATGAAAGGTCCTTGACTAGCATAAACATTACTTAGCAACAACTAAAATATCATTATGTTATCAACATTATTCTCATACCACATCCAAAACAGAGCACTATACCAGTTAATAGGAAGAAAATCAACTCCATCCCAGCTGAAGCCAGGACATGTAGTTATCTATTGGATGTAACTGTAAAACATAGTTCACAGAGTGGAACATATCAATAAATTAAAAAAATACCCAATTTACTGAATATATGGATAGCACCATTTTAAACTTGTTTTCTTCACAAAAGGACTGTAACTGTTTATCTTTAATTATTTCATTTCCACTTTTGGCATAATTTAACACTCCAGCTGCAAAAATGATTAATGAACCTTCAACTAATTCATGTAATGGTACAAAATACTAATGTGTAAAATAGTGTGAAAGCACCACACTGCTTTTACTATGTTCCACAGACGTCACGCTTTCCTGGGAAACATTTTACAGTATATTAACTGCCTGATCATTGAGAATTAATTATGAATTAATTTGTCTTCCTTTGCCTTTTCCTAAGTCAACTAAAACAGTAGATGTGCTGTTACAGAACTGTGAATTGGAATGATATAAAGGAGCATAGCAGACTTATGATTGCTCTTTTTCTTCAAAACTATAAGCTGAAATAGTTGTAATTTAATTAGGAGAAAAGAATAATTTAGCATATCTTACCCGTTTATAATCAGGGCCACAGTGAACAACATTTTACTATCATTAACAAAAAATAGTGATTTTTTTGGTCACAATAAGTAATTCTGCCACTTCAATGATTAAATGATTGATTTTTCAGTCTCTGGGAAGGAAAATACAGTATTGTTTCTATTTCTTCAATTCTTTCTTCAATTCAAGTCTGAACTTGAAGTTGAATCAGACAAAGTTTTCTTCTGGCACTGTTGTTATCTAAATAGCAGAGAGGTGCATACATTCCATTTGCTTTAGCTTTACAATTTTGCTTGAGTAAGGAAATTATTGAAGGATCACTTTCTCCTTTTGTTGTGTACAGTTTGAAAACCAGCCTGTCCCATTTCAGCTTTGTCATGGCAAGGAGAATCCATTCCTTCAGTCTTAGTCTCGGCATGAAAACTTATTATGAGTTTCTAGTTTCAAAAAATGCTGTGCTTGCCTCCAGCTCCATAAGGATCACACCTTCCTTCCATTGCCTCTGAGAATTTGCTGTGGATCTGCTCCCTATTGCAAGCAGTACTCTGTTTCCCTCAAAAGTCTCCCAGTTCAGATAAGCAGCAGTAGAAGTAGGAAAAGAGCAGTACACACATGGATTTACTTTAGCTCCTGTAGCACTGTAGTACTGTCCATACCTCCAGTACAGGCCATCTGCTTATTGCACCTCCCAAGCAGGTTTATCCAAAGGAAGGATGCATAGCCATGCAAAGTTGCTGTCAGGATGGCAAACTCCCCTCTTTGGTGCTGGAGCGGAGTAAAAGGAGCAAACCAACAAGCGAGGCTTCAGCTGTGATGCTATTTACATCTTTTCCAGTGGAATGAAACATACAGTAGAGGTACAATGAACTGTAAGCAAGCAGCTTGTTAGACCAATTGCTGTACCATCTGATCTAGATTACATGCCCAGTTCAATTCACTGTGGATTGCTGTTTATAATGCTGACTGATGTATCACCTCTGAATTAAACGTCCCCACTGACATCTTACAAGACCTAACACTTGAAATGCCTGTGCCACTTGCACAGGTATGGCTAAGCCAGGTCCAGAGGCTGCCAGCACTGCCCATTTACCAGGCTCCACTGTGAGCTGACTATGTTTTCCTGATGAACAGCATGGAGAATTTCTTATATCCCTAGTGGGGTGGGTATCTTAAATCGTGAGAAGGTACTTCAAAAAGTAGGGGTTCAGTGGAAATTGGGGATGCATTTGTGTGCTCTGTTCTCTATGTATGATGTTAAATAATAAGTTTAAGGACTTACTGGTGTCGTGGTTTAACCCCAGCCAGCAACTAAGCACCACACAGCCACTTGCTCACTCCCCCACGGTGGGATGGGAGAGAGAATCAGAAGGGTTAAAGTGAGAGAACTCGTGGGTTGAGATGAAGACAGTTTAATAGCAAAAGCCGTGCACGCAAGCAAAGCAAAACAAGGAATTCATTCACCACTTCCCACCGGCAGGCAGGGGTTCAGCCATCTCCAGGAAAGCAGGGCTCCAGCACGCGTAACAGTGACTTGGGAAGACAAACACCATCACTCCAAACGTCCCCCCTTCCTTCTTCTTCCCCCAGCTTTATATGCTGAGTGTGATGTCATATGATATGGAATATCCCTGTGGTCAGTTTGGGTCAGCTGTCCCGTCTGTGTCCCCTCCCAACTTCTTGTGCACCCCCAGCCTACTCGCTGGTGGGGTGGGGTGAGGAGCAGAAAAGGCCTTGACGCTGTGTAAACACTGCTCAGCAGTAACTAAAACATCCCTGTGTCATCAACACTGTTTCCAGCACAAATCCAAAACATGCCCCCATGCTAGCTACTATGAAGAAAATTAACTCTATCCCAGCCAAAACCAGCACAACCGGGTTCCTGCTCTTCTCTCCTTCCTGAACCTCGGAAACAAAGACAGAGCTTTTCAGACAGGTGCAAGTCACCAGGAAAGAAGGTAAAGGTTTAGAAAGTGCAATGACTCCGGCCTTTCAGAGGCAGAGGAAGGAATGAAATGCAGTGCCTCATCTTTGTGAATATTTGTTGGGTGAAAAAAACCTGACAGATAATCACAAGCCCTCTCCTTGCTTGCCTTTAGTGCTGTTGTTGGCATCATGTGTTACCTGTTCATAAGAACTTCATTCTCTGGCATGTGTGTAAGCTCCCCCTCTCATAACCATTTTGTATTGAACCACAGGAATGGCTCTAGTAATGAATGAAGGCTGCACCGTTCCTATTACTCTCTACTGATCCTTGCCAGAACTCATTCTTCTGCAACGTGTGCTGAACTGTCGCAGTTTAAGATAAATCTCTATTATTCTAAATCATTTAATAATAAAAATTTAATAATAAAAAGAGAGTGACACAGTACAGCAGGAAAATGCAAAAGAAGAAATTGTTTTAAAAAGCCTTATCTGTAAGAATTAAGCTTGCAAATCCATCCAGGTGTGTGCAAACACCTACGCAAGTTATTAAAGAGTGGGAGAAGGCTTATGGGAAGCCTTATGGCTGGCCTTAGCCCCTTTTGTTGTCAATGGTGGGCATGGCAGATTGTAATAACCTTCAGGCTTAGTTACAAGAAAAAGCATTTTTTTGTGTAAAGAAAGCATGGAAATAACGCCAAAGATAAGGAGACAATATGCTTCCCTTCAGGGAAAAAAGCTGGCTAAAAAGTCATCAGTGAATAATGAGCTGATGACTGAGAAAGACCATGAGTGGTGACTGACCTGGAAAAAAAGGCATTCCATTTAAATATTCTGCCTTCCTCCTTCTTCCTCCTCCCATCCAGCTCCTACCCCCACATCCAAGAATAAGGAACTGGAGGAAAAGAGAAAGGTGGTCTAAAAGTGATTTTGGAGCTCACTGAATTAGCTTCAGTTACACCTCTGACTCTTGAAATGCTACGAGGCTCTGGAAGAGGGAAAACAGTATGGAGGGAACAGACATAATCCTCAAAAGGACAAGACTTGTAAAACCTAAATGGAGGCCAAACTATGTTTATGAAAATCTGATAATAGCTCTTAAGCTGTAAGGAAAGAAAAGTAATTGCATTCATTCATTTACTTTTCAATAAACTTATCCTTAAAACAATACCAGTCTATATGCGGATGACTTCTTATACAGAAAACAGATTGTGTATATATATATTTTGTATATATGTGATTTCAATTACTTCTGTCTCCATCAACCACTGCAGGTCGATGGTTTCAGCTTCCAGGTTTCGTATTTTGAGCTATAAAATGATATATGCTAAAGAAATGCTTAAAGTACGTGCCTCTGCAGGTACCATATAAAAATTTGTTTTGCTTCCAGGAACTGAGTGAAATCATAATACTTCATATTGCTTTGATCTCTCTGTTGCTGCTTATTCTCATATTAAAGGAGAGGAAACTCTTTTATTGTATATTAAAAGACTAATTTTAGAAACAGGAGACAATGGAAAACATTAATGAATTATTGATATTGCTTGCATGTCACTTCTGAATATGGCTGTTTAGTTAGTGTGACTTTTATCTCCAGTTTATGCTACAGAGTCATATGTGAGAGCCTGCATACAAGTAGTTATAAAATTACTTATATTTAGACTATCTTGATAATGAAAATCACCTTTAGTAAGGCTATGCAACACTTGAAGTTAAAAAAGAAGTTAAAAACTGCGTATGTTTTTAAATGTTCTAGTACCTCTATGCTTCGGAAGAGGAATCTGAAATTTGATTAAGTGCAGTTTCTTCATATGTAACATGTCCTATGTGAAAGTGCATATTATGTTTAATCAGTCTGCATACGCTACAGAGCTACACAGACTTCTATGATACAAAGTGTCTGAAAAATCTACTGATGCTTCATGTTTGTAGAGCTTTTTTATGCTGACCTCACATGGCTTATGACTGCAGGAGTTTAACAGCTCTTCCTTGCAGTTGTTCCCTCCAGGAGGTCCTGCATTTCTTGAAGATCTAGTCATGGATATTTGTGGTCACATGGAAAAAAAATAATTGTCTAGTGGCAGAAGAAAGGGAGGAAATATGAATACTATGGTAGATGGAGACAGAAATGAGATCAATAGAAAGTGCTTCTGGGAATATGGACAGAAGTACAAATGACACAGACTAAGCATGGATGTCAGAAAAGGTTAGGAGAAGGAAATTGAAGAAGAGCTTTCTATAAATAATAAAGCACTGATACTTGCAAGTCCTGGAAATATGGAGTTGTGAATAGCTCCATTAAAGAGCTGTCATATGTACTGGCAAAAATCATGTTGCCACTCCAGCAGATCTCTATGAAAGAAATTAGCAGCTTTGTACTGCTACCTTTTACTGCCTTTCTGACATCAAGTCCACTGACCTGATTTTTCAAGGTTAGGATGTTTCTATGTTAACAAAGTCATCACTTTATTTTGCCTAAAACAGAGAAGAAAGAATATAAATGTTACATCCCGAAAGTCTTTTAAAATGACATTAAGATTTCATTTTAGCATGAATAACTAAAATCTTACACTATTCTAGAATATAGCCAACTGTGCAATCTTCAGTTGTATCTAGTATCTATATCCATCACGAAAAAGAATTCCATTACATGTTTCCAAAGAATTTTTGGATAAGATCTAGAGTTTGTTTTACAAGCTCCATTTACACGGTTTTGGAGAGCCTAGCTGTTGAAGTAAGAAGGCCACCAATCTGCCTTACTGCTTGAGAGCTTTGGAGGGAGTACTTGCAGGGGTATTCTGGTGGGAGCTTAGAAGTACTGTAGGGAGGCCAGGTAGCTGCAAGTGGTGATGCTGAAGCAGCAAGGTCAGATAAAAATGAAATAAAGTCTAGAAGTATCTTCTCTTGTCTTTTCTTTTGTTTTCAATATTCATTTCAGAGCTTTTGTTGATGAATTAAGTAACAGTCATCTTTGATACATGTTGATAAAGCCATCTGTGAATGACCTGATAAACTCTAGGGTATTCCAGTCCTTAGGATACAGAAAACATAATTAGGCTTTACTGAATTTCACTGACAGCCATAGCTCAGCTCAGCTCAGCTCAGCCAAATTTAGGGAATGCTAAGTTTGAAGTGCATTCCACCCCATCACACACACTCACCTACAAGATTAAGGGCCATAGCGACACTGTGGGCCTTTCTGTTTCTCAGCTGCTCAAGCTGGAACAGGAGGTGCCATGGAGGGAACAAGGCATGTATCACAAGGAGATATGAGAGCAGGAGGGGTCTGGGAAAATGATGGATCATGCAGACATGAAATGATAAATAGAACGTGAATTTAAAACTTTTGTAGTTGTCTGGAGATAGAATTTCTCCAGGATTTGTAAGAATTCACTCAGGAAATATTTTTTATTTGGCTTTTGTGGATATCGGGGAGAAACGGGCTAAGTACTTTTGTCCTTTGAGGTGTTCCTGGTCACAGAAAGAACAGCTGTCATTAATAGACAAATACTTGTTTCGCTTGCCTTTGTAGAAATGCTTCATGAAAAATATTTAACCTCTGAGGAGAGAATGCAAATTGTTACATCATGAGTCTTAAAGAAAACCACAGGCAAACTTTATTTCTCAACAGACAAGGGAAGATAAGGGTTTGTGGAAAACAATGGAAAAGATGAGAGTTCTATACCAATGCATACTAGCTTTTAGTTCTAATTCTTCTGTCTGACTGTATCAATTCTTATTTTTCACCTTTCTATATACTCACCTTGTATTGCTCTTTCTTCAAGGTGAGGAATTTACTTTCTATTGAATTTCTATTTACTTTCTATTTCTATTTCTAGCTTTTCCCAGTGAAGGTACTAATTTATTCCATGCTAGAGGGACACCATATCTTTAGTTTAATCTTCATTGAAATCTTTTGCTTTGTTATCAACACTAATCTGAAAACGGAGTAAAATCAATGTACACAGAAAATTAAATTATTTACTCAGTGCTCATTCGTTATCAGTCATGTAAAGATTCATAACGTACAAAGCAGATGTATGTCTATTTCCCTCTTCTAATTGCTTTCAGAAACTTTATTCCTGTCTCTTTGATACTATCATTGCATGCCTACTGAATGCAGAAAGAACATATTTCGTGCTGCTTTATATCCTTTGTTATCCCACTGAAATAGGTGGAATTCTGGAGATCATATACCAGTGCTAAATTTGTCCCAGTAACTTGTAACACTAAAGTGTTAGAGAATATTTTTAGCATGTTTGAAAAAATATCTCTGTGATACCGTTTCTGATAACATGATAATTTCATGTAAAACTTTTGGCTTTAGCACATCTTCAATGTTGCAAAATAAAAACCTATAGTATACTTCTGCATGCAAGAGATGTGTTCCCAGTTCTATTCTAGAAATGTATACACTTCAAAGAATATACATACTGGGACTGACTTACCAATGTTTATTCACTTGTATAATCTTTACTTGCACAAGCAATCCTGTTGAAGTTAAAACTGCATTTAATACAATTACAATTGTATTAAATGCAATTATTCACATGCTTTAAGGTTGCATGGATCTTGACAATTGTATTCTGCCCCCCAGCTAACGGCTTGCTTCAGTTTCATCTGATAAAACCTTCCAGCTGAATGCTTCCCTGCTGTGAATATATATTTTGAAAGCTGACAAGTATATGGCTTAAGAAGTAGAGAGCCAATTATAAACTGACAAACAATTTTTATGAAAAAGCAAATCTAACTTGCTTTTAATATTATAACTTTCTTTTCAGTGTTTTAGAACGTTGCTGTTTACCTAACTTTACTGCATTTGTTCTCAAGAAAGACATGGCTGATTATAGATTTTTTGCTGATGGTAGGAAAAAGAAGAAAGAAAATGTGAACATTGTCAATACTAGCCTTAACAATGACCTTCGTTGTTGGGGCAAGAACTGAGGTCATATTTGGCACTTAGCCCCAGACTGTTCTGCAACAGTGCTCTGTCCCAGCATAGACTTTACCAGAGAGTTCTGCTCTCAAAACTGGAGACAACTATTTGCAAAACACCAGTGCCAAAACTGAATTTTGTAGTCTCAAGGACAATACGTAGGCTGGCTGCATTCTACGTTATATTGTGTCATGACTTCTGGGTACCTACTGTACGTATGCATACTGGGTGTATATGCATAATATATCTTCCTTATGATACTAACAGTGATTAAACTTTAAATGTGAATGGTGCACAATCTATTGCATTAAACTGGCTTGGCTTTGCTAGGATAGCTGTCATAAATTGATTTTACATGTGGCTGTTAGCTAATTTTATAATCTGGCTTTTTGATCTGCTTCACATGCAGACTTACTTTTAGACAAAGCTGCCAACTGAAGAAGAAATGGAGTTTCCTTTTTTTTTCCTCCTTTCAATTACTTAACTACATACCCATATCCTCATCTTCTACTGAATGTAGTGAAATGATTCTTAGAAAATTATTAAGTCAAGAAGTCTTTGGAACACAGTTATGCTTGTGAGTGAGTGAGTGTATGTGTGTGTGAGACAGGGAGTGGGGGTGTCTGTTATTTGAGCAAACTGAGTTGAGTGGTTTCCTGCAAATATCCAACTCTACAAGCCAAACCTATGAGGCATTTCCCCCTCAGAGTATTACAGTAACAAGCATTGTCTTTTGGGAACTCCAATTCTCCATGCTGAATTTCTCTCCACAGTACAGTGGGATTTTTGGCAGGAGCTAGCAAGGAGCATATGGGGTCTCAGTATTAGACAGAGATGTACTGCTCATGGAGGAAAGTATTGTGCCCTTACCTTGCAAGGATATCTTACGATGCATGGGAGTTATCCTGAGGTATCTAAGCACCATTTCCGATTTGGTCAATGCCAAAGGAATGTATAGAAGTACATCAGACAAAATGTTATGGAAACGGATTTAATTAAGTGGTTTACTATCTATTTATATTCTGTAGAGTCAGCTTATAGAGCGTCTGTTGTCTTTGCATGGCTGTTTGAATCAAATGTGCATTACTTCACTGTAAAATGAGCGTGTACCTTGGCTCACATTCTAGCTTACAGAAATTTCTGCAGCTCCATGCAAGTCAGCAAAATAGCACAAATTTATACCAGTAACACTATGACCCAAATGTTTGTTAAGCTAGTACAAGTCACCTCATTAGATGTACACTTTCTACTGTGGATTTTTAATATCAGCTGGCTGCAGCATGTTTTCTGCTATTTAGGCCATGTATCTATTTAGCAGGCTATATAATTACTGCTTTATGTGTCAAGACTGTCCTAAGGTGAGAATATCTTGTTCCCCTACTCCATTTCCCCCTAAAAAAAAAAAAAAAAAAAAGGAAGTTTTCACAGCAGCAATCATTGTGATCCTTGATTTGTGTTATTCAGGCAAGCACAAAACTTTTGACACAGCATCATTTTATTTTTCAGCTATCATAAACTATCCTTGCTAGTCTGTTTTAAGTGTGGCTGCTGTACTATTGAATTCTGTTAAATTACCTTTTCTTTGCCTGTGTGTGTGCGTGCATGTGTAAATGCTAAACCCTGAAGCTTGGTGTTATCCTTATCTCATGCTGATACACATCAGGAACAACCTTCCTAAGGTGAAACTGCCATTTTACAAATAATGGCAATGGTGAAAAAATGCACCCTTCCCCTCCATGTCACATGCAACACTATTACCCATCTCTTCCTCTTTTTTCCTGTTTCCTACCCACAAAACTAACTTAGTTTCTTGGTGTGATAAAGCCCATCTGAATTAAGTTGCAATGTACTGTGCTCTGTAATTCAGAAACGTGAGTTTTATTGTTTTAAACACTTTTTTTTTTTAATTTGATATAAATTAAAAGCTTCTAGCCGTTTATTTACTTCATGAACAATTTATTATAATAGTCAAAAATTGACTATAACATAGGAAAGAAATACTGTATAAAGACAGTTGAACTACATTGTTTACACACATCAGGTCTCATTCACTTGGATTCATTTATTGTTTGTTCAAAATGAGTCCTTTATGTGTATTAAAAAAGATTTGATATAGCTTTTTCTGGCTCATCTGCACTAGACAGCTTGTAAAATGTAATTTGCAGAGCTCTGTGACCAGCAGAATCGCTTAAGCAGTCTTAGCATATTTTTTTTAATGATTGCCAGCCACATAGCTTCACGTAAATAATACTCTTATCTTTTTAATGGTTGTGATACTAAGCTCTATTTGCCTTTAAAACTTCAGTAAATATCATAGGCCTGCAAGAATAATTTAAGAAAGATTATTTACCCTTGCCCCATTCTTCCTTCTCTATTTTTCTTTTTTAAAGAAGATAGGTGTGGCTGCTAAATAGGAATTTTAAACTGCGTAGAAGTTAAGACAGTGGATAAAAGGTCATTGTTTCAAATCTGAGCATTTGTGGGGTGGACCCTATAGCCTTTGTAGTGCAAAAGAAAAAAGTTTTTAGGGGTGCTTAATAAAGGATGATTTTTTTTTTCCCCAGATACTTAAGAATATTTTTAATCTGGTTTTGGGGATTTTTTTTTTTTTTGTACAGTTGAACTAAACAAGTTTTCTGAAGCTAACTATCTTTTCTTCCAGTGTAAAAAAAGTCAGGAAATAAATTACATTAACAGTCTTCAACCTTTTTCTTTGCAGTACCTGTTGTGGCCCAAAATCAATCTCAAATTGGGGAATTTCACTTAATTTAATTTAATTTATTGCCAGCTAGCATAAACTTTTAATTACTGATTTTGGCATTAATAAATAGATAAACAATTAAACATTCAGAGAAAAATACCTCAGCTTCACTCCAGACACCTCTCTTCCCTGCTTCCTGATCTCCAATCCCCTCGCCACATTTTATGCTCCATCCCTTCGGTGAGGCGGTGGGCAGCACAGGAGGTGGGGGTCAGTGTGTTGTGTTTCCTTTGCTTTTTGCTGCTCCCTGTTTATCACTCAACTCCTGCAGCAGGGGTTCCTCCACCAACTGCAGTCCCTTTGGGGGCGGTATCAGCTCAGGTGTCTCCTGCTGTATCTCCACTTGTGCATCCCCCTAATATCTTCTTAGGTCTACAGCCTGACCAGGGTGATTTTCTGGTCTAAACAGTGGTGCTATGACCTGGTGCTATGTCATACCTTACGTCGCATTTGATGTTGCGGTCCTTCCTCTCAATGCTTGAAGAAAATAGAAAAGAGAAGAAAGTATTCCGAGATAGAAAATAAAGTATTCCGAGAATGTAAATGTTCAGGTTTCTACTAAGAAAAATGAGCATCAAAATATAAATCTTGGAATATCAGCCAGTGAGGAGTGAGTCAATGAAAGACAATGTTATATTATGCAGACTGGAATCCCACATGTACAGGACGTTAAACAACATGTAAACATGTCACATGTAGTACAGAGACACTTGGCACTGGGAAAAGGGCTGAAGTAGCTTAAATAACTTGATTCTGTGTTTCCTCATGTAACTTTTCTTACCTATATACCAGATAGATAGTTAAATACAGTTTCCAAGCCACCTGCATCCATGACGAGTATACCCCTTCTGACAGGATCTTACTCTTTTGGTCCACTTCCATTTCATTACTATTTCATGATGTAGTATGATTACTTTGCACTAACACATGGGACACACACTACCAGGGATATCAGTCTGAGAGGACAGGAACAATTGTATTTTATATAAACATCTTCTAAGTAAGATAGCCAGAAGTCAGGAAGACAACTGCTAGTCCAGGAGCTGGAAAACAGCTCTTCATTTGCAAAAATATAACAGAAACATGTACAGTTTATTCCTCTAGGTTAGGAACCAACTAAATTATTGGAGAATCTCATACTGTATTGACCTTCAAAAATACCCAACCCCCATCAAAAGGTTTCATTTTTTTAAAGGAGGGCAAGGAGGTCTGACTATTTCAGCATTATTTTCATTTTCTTGTCTCCTTGGGACAATACACAGAGAGAGAAGAAAACAAATTTTGCTGGTCAAATTCCTGTGTAAATGAAAGAAAAGGGAATACACTCAAGCAGTTCACTGTATGGCTTTCTGTAGAGGAATATATTGAGATTGGTACCTATCCTAGAAGAAAATATTATCCAGAGGTCACCAAAGAGGAGTTGTTGATGGAACATCTCAACTGCTCTACCAGACCATTATCTGACTCTGCTCTCTCACACATACTTCAGTATATGCAGGGCATGTCTTTTATTATTTTTTATTGTGCTGCAGCAGTTAAAGACATAATGGTCTTCTTTGGAAAAAGGAATGAACAAAACCAGATTGGTCTAGAAACTATTTATTGTTTGAAATGAACAGCTATTGTTAGTGCTGGCATAGAGATTATACCTTAAAAAGACTAGCATTTCCTCTCTGCGTTGCATTTTTTTTTTTTTTTTTTAAATAATCCTATGGAAAGAAGCATTTTGAAAAAGTCTACGGAATATCATGATTCCTACTGATCTCCCTTGTTCCTGTTACTAGATTTCTCCAGTCTCATCCTTCTGCTATAGCCCTTGAAAGAGTGCACAGCTGCTAGTATAAAAGTTAGACATTTCCTATGCTAGAAGATTATTCTTTGTTTTTATGAGAAGTTGTGTATCTTCTAAACATTAGAAACCTGCTGCCAAGTACAGTTCGTAGCATGAAGGTAAATAATGCCATTAAACTAGAAAACCTTTTAATGATTGCTGGCTTTTCAGTGGGTTTAGCAATTTAAACTAACACTTCCTTACAAAAATCACCGCAGTTACTCAAAGTTCTAAGCCCAGCAATCATTTCAAGATAATGTGGTAGCATACTATAATAAAGTGGGTCACTGGTGATTTTCTGAAAGTAATTACCCTAGTAATTTTTGTATTCTTTTTATTGCTATGTACAGGAAGAAACACAAAATGTGATTTGGGTTGTTAAAATGGCATAAAATTATTTCAATTTAGCAGGGACTATCTAGGAATAAGGCATGCTATGGAGGTCATTCTTAATTCCCATGAGGACAGTTTCTGTGAGTTGACAAATACATACTTTGCCAGCCCACCATCCTGCCCTTTGTAATGGTTCAGGAGCAGATTAAAAGGACACGGCTTCTCTGTTGCATCAAGCCAATTCTGACTACAGAGTTTTTCTGTTCACTCCAATTTCTACTGTTGACTATGTCTTTTATCACTGAGTATCAACAAAATAGAGAGACTAGCACTTAGCTCATGTACTTTCCTTTTTACACCTATATAGTAAATATTTTCTATCTAAAAATGGCCAAAATATATGTACTTTGTAATTGGAGAGATGTTTAATAAATCTGAAAACACAAGAAAACTTTTTAAGGACATAGAGAAACATTAAGGGAAACACTCAATGCTAAAATTAATAACTGATGGGTGCACATGTAGAATTTAACCAGAAATTAAAACTAAATCCTACTGTGGTCCTAAACATAAAACTGAGTTCACAGTTTATTCATTTCATTTGAACAAGCAGGAACAGGGAATAAAAAGTTTGAAAGAAACTTGCTTTTTTGTTGTTATTATTCTAAATGTAGAACATCTTTCCTAAAGTCAGGTCAGAATTTGGCAATTTAACATGAATCTAAAAATCCTATTCTATTTGTAGAAGAGAACGTGTACTCAGAACTATGCTAGGTGTAAGTTCAGAGTGCATTCTTGCAGATGCCATAGCACAGGGAATGATGCACTATAATGGAGGCTGAAAGGCTCAGCACATCCCTCCCCTTAGGTCCCTAGTAGATCTGACAGATGACATCCTTTTGTTACTTAATTTCTTTTCCTTCCACACACATTTACTGCATTTCTAAAATCTAAGGAAGAATGGGTAATTGAATTCTTTGGTTTGTAATCATTAATTTATCAAAACATTTTTACAATCTTAAAACACATTAGTGTTTAATTAAAACTTCAGAGAATTTATTCTCTCTTGTCCACTCTGCTGTAGCACTCAGAATTTATTAGTCTGGTATTAAATACCAAAATCATGTTTACTCCAGCACTTCCTAAAAATATAGATGAAATTGTAAACAAAGCATTCACTCTTTCATAAATAATTGATTTGGTTGAAAGATCAGGGATTGTTCCAAACAGCATTATAGCAGAATTATTCAGGATTTTCCAAGTTTACCCTCATAGAAGTCATATGCCCAAACACTGAACCATCTGACAGCTTGTAAACGTTTTATTATTCTGATCTTTTCTAATTTAGACTCTCAAATGACTCATTGTTCTTTGCTTAAGAATAAGTGATGCTGTTTGGCAAATGTATTTTTCTATGAAAATGGAGTCTCTAAGTGGGTTCTCAGAGAAGTCGGTACCTCATTGACTTTTTGGCTAAAGTATAAAAATCTAAAGGCACAAGACAGAGCATGGGAAGAGTAAAAATATTCTGGCATGGTGTACATCCTCTGTGAAGGTTAATTATTAAATCTCATGAACTCCCTTCAGTCCCTCACAAGAGCTGTCATTTGGAATATATTCAAATAAGCTTTGCTTTTATTTTCCAACCTTTGAATAAGCGTGAAGCTGGCAAACATTGTTGTTCGGGGTTTTTGTTAGGGTTGGGGTTTTTTTTCCCTTCTTTTTCTTTTTAATTTACCATTTTTGTTTTAGCTCTTAAAGAGTATTTCCATCCTCTTTTCCAATCTGCCCTTTGTGTTCTGGACAGAGGCTTCTATTTATAATAAAAAGGGTGTGCAACTCTTCTAGAAATGAAAATTTGATTTTTTTAATATTAAATAATAAACACTATTGATAAAGTTATATTTCTTGGGAGCATTACTTAGCAGCAGAGCTATGAGCTAGTGGCTTGAGGGTACATCTTTGGATATATATGAACCATAATGAGTGAAGGAAATGTCTAGATTTTCAGAAAAACATTAATTTGTACTGTTGATACTTTAAAAGCTTTCTTTCCTTATCAGATTCCTGATTTAAATAAAGGATAAGAAACCTGGAAAACAGATGCATTAGAGAACATATCAATTCCAAAAGGTGATCATGGCAAGAAAATAAATTGTGAAGAAGTGAGATTTTATGTCTATGCTCTCACCCAAGTGGGTGGAGTTTATACAGATGATTGTCTTCAGAGATTTTGGTGAGCATGCAGATTATAGGAATAAAACAGGCGTCCTCATCTTCTTGGAAACAATTTGCCTTTAAAAAAGGGCAAGGGAAAGCAAGAAGAGAGATCTGTTAATCCTAAAACTAGTCTATTGTATTCTGGTTAAGATGAGATATAATCTTCTAAGTAAGAACCTCAGATTTTTTTGGGGGGTGGTGGTGAAAGGGTGATACTTTTAAGTAATCTGGCTGCTTGTCTTGCCTGTTTTGGTAATCAAACTGTGCTGAGAGTAGGATTACAAACTGAAGCCCTTTTGTTTCAAACAATATTACACAAGCATCATCTGTTGTTAGGGAGATAGTCATCCAAGGAACACTCATCAAAAGATAGCATGATGTCTTTACCAAATTCAAGCCCGTAAAGACTGTTCTGTTGAAAGCAGGGTGGTCCCTTCCCGTTTTATTTTAAGCTACACTAGCAGCTGCTGTAATACATAAAACAGCTAAATGATTTCATAACAGTATTAATGAATTTAAATGAGAGCTGCAGTCTGCTCTTCTCCAATCCAAACTTTCAATTAACTGGGATGAACAGAGACTACAATTTGAGGTGAGGCATCCTTTTTATCTATAAAACTCCCATTGACAGTTAGACATATCCACAAAGAAAGTAGAATTAGCCTTGTTGAGAACATTGTAAACCAAATAATTTTAATCTAGCAACAGTCAGAGGAGGGACTTTCTTGGCTATAATACTGATTTTTTCACAGGGAAGAGACAAAATTTTTAGTAAATTGGTGTGAAAGATAAACCAGAGAAGATGATAATACATGGACGTGATTTTTAACTCTTGTTGGCAAAAATCAGAACTAACCTTTACTGATGACACACTTACAGTAGCAGAAAACTTTCAGGATAAACCGTTCAACCCAAATCTTAGCTAATCTTTAATTGGCATATGTAACTGAATGTCCTTAGCATACAAGATGCATATGCTCAGTATACTTAACATATGCATAGCTTCCATTTAATGTGTGGAGTTTAGAGGAAGAGATGCACGAAACATTCCAGCTAAGGTAAACATAACACAACAAAAAGCTTGTATGTTTTAGTTCTAATATATATATTTAATACTTCAGTAATAATTATTCCAGTAAAGGAATTATTCCATTAAATTCTTCCAGTAAAGTTTTTTTAGTTTATTGGCATTGTAGTTTATTGGCAGTGTAAGAGTGTGCGATACTCTTAGAATGCTTCTTACAACAGTAACAACTTTAGATACATATCACAATTTTTTCTCCCATCTAAATATATGTTTATAGTGATAAAACTAATTGTTAAATGTCTTACTCAAATTGTACATCTTACTGAAAGGTAAAAATTCAATAAAGAAATCTGATTTTGAGAAGCATTCTGATTTGATCTGATCCGTACCACTATAAAATTTATTTAAGCCACATTTATTGAAAAATACTTTGTTTTATCTACTTACAAAATGGAAATACTGCAGACTAGTCGTGCTAAGATTATTAATGGTCCGTTTTAATAATGGTCTAATTAAGCATGCCCTTAAATTCATGTTAAAGGGCTTTGCTCAGTCAGTCCAAATGCAGTCTTCATTTCAGAAACTGCAGTTCACAAACACTGGATGTTTGGGGAGAGCTCTTTTTTATGTAGGTGGTCTGGGCCTCTCAGCAAGCTGAAAATGTAATTCTGTTCCAGGGTGACTGTTTTGTCTGAAGCTAACTTCATGTTTGTCAACTAGATAGACAGTTCATTGCTGCCTGATATCACAGGATATTCATCCAGAATTAACAAATGCACTGCACACTAACCTAACTTGCTTTGCTGACACGGCAGAGCTGGAGCGTGTCCAGAGAAGGGCAACGAAGCTGGTAAAGGGTCTAGAGAACAAGTCTTATGAGGAGCGGCTGAGGGAACTGGGGCTGTTTAGCCTGGAGAAGAGGAGGCTGAGGGGAGACCTCATCGCGCTCTACAACTACCTGGAAGGAGGTTGTAGCGAGGTGGGGGTTGGTCTCTTCTCCCAAGTAACCAGCGATAGGACAAGAGGAAATGGCCTCAAGTTGCACCAGGGGAGGTTTAGACTGGACATAAGGAAAAATTTCTTTGCTGAAAGAGTGGTCAGGCCTTGGAAGAGGCTGCCCAGGGAAGTGGTTGAGTCACCATCCCTGGAGGTATTTAAAAGACGTGTAGATGTGGCGCTTAGGGACATGGTTTAGTGGGCATGGTGGTGTTGGGTTAACGGTTGGACTTGATCTTAGAGGTCTTTTCCAACCTTAATGATTCTATGATTCTATGATTCTATGATTCAGACATTGCAGTAGGTTAGGTTAGTCAGCAAGATGAAAGGATGGTATCATGAACTTTGTAGGAGAGTTAAGCCAGGGGTTCAGTGACAGTTTAAGCAGACCTAAGTGCTGACGGCTGTAGCTATGCTACCAACTTCCATCTCCTCTTTCAAAAATCTGACCCTTCCTTGAAGATTCCTTGTTCACAGCAAACGTGAATAGCATGCTCACACAGCTCAGTGAAATGTATGCTAAATGCTGGCACAAAGGAGGGTGGGGGAAAAAATGGAAGTAGATATTTTTCAACTCTTGTTGAAATAGTAGTAGAATCAACTGAGGAAAAAATTAAGAGGTAGAATCAACAGAAGCCTTGGGTCCCTTCAACAACATGCTTGAAAGACAAATGTCTAACAAAGTAAGCATAGGGATGTACCTACACTATAATCGTGATGTTGGATCTGGCTTGTTTTACTCTAACAAATCAATCTTTTAATTTACCTGTGACAATTTAAGTGAAATTTCTCTTGGTGGACCCCAGTCAAACTGCTGTAGAGTTTCATCATATTAAGTCTCTGTGTTTCAAACTTTAAGTCTGAGTGGCATCTTGCGTTGGCTTCTGCCATGCCTTCTGTCACATGTAATGCTAATTAGCCACTTCATTTGAAGTGTGATCTTGCAACCTGACTTTCCTGCCTTCCACCCTCTCTTTAGATCTCTCTGCAAAGCTTCCTAATTACCTACTACACCACCACATTTATCCCTGTGGCATCTGGTGGAGACTTGTCATGTCTTTGGGGATGCACCAGAATGCTGGCAAAGAAAATACTTTCAAGTACTTAGAACTTCTTAACTAGCACAAAATGCATATACACAAGGAGGGGAACCAGAGGCAGGGGGTGATGGAGCAAGACACCTTTTTAAGACTCCTGCTTAACCGTGCAGTGCTAGCAGCCATGCCTCAAGCCTACATCTGCACCTCCTCTGATTCTGCCATATTCGTCCCTACATTGTTAGAGTCCCTTCTCTCAGCCTTTACAAGTCCTATAGTTTTTTGGGAGGGGGGGGTGTCTTTTTCTTCAAAAGAGCAGTTTTTAATTCTGCTTTGGGGGAGTGCTGTCCTTTTGAGCATACTTGCAGACACAGGCTGGAGAAAATATGTTTTCTCTGGAATGTGGTTACTACTTTTATTCTCCTAGCTCCTGAGTAGCGCTTACACTTCAGTATAAAAGAATATACTTATGCTGCTGTCAGGCTAGTCCTTGACAAGACCCTTGGTGCAACTCCTGTCTCATCTTACAGAGCATGACGGAGGACAGAGTAAAAACAGTCTTAGAAATAATGACCCTATCAATTCATTAAATCAAACTGAAATTTGGAAATAGATTTTCCTTAGTGCGTACACCTTTTACACTTTTTTTATCCAGAAGTATCCATAAACTAATGTTTTAATGTGGTTTGAAAATATTAACTCTTATAGAATAGTGCAGTGGATTGTAAACTTCCGTAACATTTTGATGTTGTTCTAAAAAGCCTTAAATAAGAGGCTTGACTCGGGTGCAACTACCCTATACGCAGGCCTGCACAGTGACCTGTGTCCAGATCTATGGAGGAACCAAGGAATGGACTCGGGCTCCTATTCCTGGGCACTGGCCCTGAGAGCGGCCCGGCACCCCGCCCCCCCCGCCGTACTCCCGACTGCCAGGCCCAGGACGCAGCCAGGGACAGCCCCTTCCTGTTGGTGACTGCGGGGACAGGCTCCCAGACACGCCGAGGGGAGGTCAGGGCGAACCCCGGCCCACGGGAGCTGCTTCCAGGTGAGGCTCCATCGCGGGGCCCGGTGTG
>NW_009218825.1:74491-86842 GCF_000690835.1 Fulmarus glacialis
CCCGACTATGGGCCCTGCTGAGCCGGACCCACCTGCAGACCCACCGCCCAACCTGGCCCCGACCCAGGGGGGCTGGGGCTGCAGCTGTCCTGCTCCTGGCTGGGTGGTGGGACAGGCCCGGGCTGCCAGGCCCTGCCCTGACGCTCCCTGCATGGGGAGCCCTGCGGTGCTGGCCCATGGGGAGCCGCAGCCCTCACAGTGCCCTGAGACATGGGTAACTCTGCTCAGTCAAAGCAGAAGATACTCTCAGGACAAAGTAATTAGTATTGACAAGCTCTAAAATCAGTAGCATTGAAAGGGGTGTATTCTGCTTAGGTAATATTGAACATGCTTAGAACTAAAACTTGCTTAAAAATAACCTTACAATAAAGGTTTTGTTGTCAGGGTAGACAGCTTCTCCATTTCTTTGGGAATTGTCCTCTGCTCATGCTAGTATGTGTTTCAGCAAAGTTTTTGGATATACTTTGCTTCATTGAACAAGCTCACAAGAAAGCCTAAAACTTGTAAACAGTATGAAACTAAGAGAATTACCTTGCCTGTCCAAATACATATACTTCAAAGACAAAATTATCCTTACGGTAAATTAATGTCTTTTAAATATTGTAGACTGTATGAAATATCTTGAAATACTGCATGTGCTGATAAGATTCTATATAAAATATAAAGTTTCAGTGACTATTTGACAGCAGATACAGAAAACAGAGTACACCAGAGAATGCTGAACCCTTATCATGTCCCCTAGTTTGAAAGCAGGAGATGAATTGATTCACGTGGGACTGAAACACATTTTATTAAATATTTGTGTTAAAAATTGAAGTTCAAGTTAGTTGATTGTTACAAGATGATAGCCAAAACTTACAGTATCTAATGGCTTATATATAATAGAGCTAAAAGCTTCTCGGTGAGTATCTAATACTTGTTCCATTAGAGCTGTGCTAATATTCTGCACTTGCTAAAGCCTCTGCATACTTCAGTATTTTCTTATTACACTTGTCTCCATCAACAGTTCATTTGCACATAATTACTAACAATGCATGCACATTAAACAGAAAATAGGTTTCTGTTCTGAATGGTCAAAAGTCAGTAAAGAACGTACTCTCCTGACTTCTTTAGCTCCACCCCGTTGTATGTAATGATTGCACCTATTAGGCATTACACAGTAAAGCGTGTACAACTGCGAGCAGGACATATAAGGCAACAAACAATAGGCAATGGCTAGATGTAAATATCAAGCTACAACATGTAATTTAACAAAGAGCAAGGATGTTATACTTACACCTTTTGTTTAAAGTGGATCTAATGCAGATCTGCAAGGCACCTTACCCTGAATTCTTGCATTCTCCCTATATTCTCCAGCATGGCTAAGGATGGAAGTTACTCTGTGGGTGTTTCAACCATGATGGTCTCTTCTAGACACAATACTCACAAGTAAAAACCTCATGGGTTTTTTATCTGTAATTTAGCAGATCTTTTACTTTTTATTTTTTTCACTCTCCCAATTCACATTTCCTTCTTGCTACTTTTTACCTGATTCACAGTTACAGAGCTAAATGCCTATTTCTTCACCCACCAGTTACACCCCTTACACTCTGATGCCTGGACTCACAGTACCACATGTTCCCGTGCTTTACCATAAACCAATGACACTGATGTAATTATCTTCCTTGAGCATCTTTTCATCTTCTCTAAGCCATTCTTTTGATTATTTTCTTTTATTTTCTTTTTTTTTTGTAAATAAGAAACCCTATGAGGGTCATCTTCATGCCACAAAATAGAAGATGAGCTAATAGTGTGAATACTGCTGAGGTGTGGTGCACTAGCTAAGCTGCATAGTTCACAGGCTTTAATTTCACAGATAGGCCAGGCATTGAAGACTTCCTTTATTTCCACGTTCTTTTGATTTCAAGACAAAGATTCTTTGTTTTCTAAACAAAGAATTAACAGGATTCCCCTTTTTTTTTTTTCTTAATCTAGACATTCGTAAGCCATGATGCCATAAAAAATGAAACACACATGTAGTTTTTAGATCCACTTCAGAATTTCTTATCCCAAAACTGTGGACAAACATCAGCAATGCCAATATCTATTCTAGGAATGCTTTTTGTCTTCGAATAATGTTGAACAGGTCAGACAAAACCAGTATTTCAACCCGTGTTAGCTGCAGCAGCTGTTGAATGAGTCCTTATAGGACCATCATTTGTTTCTGAAGGATACATTCTGAGCAGTGGCTACTGCCAGTACTGGTGAACTGATGGTTGTCTATGCTCTACAGTCTTGCTCTCTCTCTTAACAAATCTTTTATTCCCTGTTTGTTTGTTTTGAAGAGTTATGTTCCAGAACATGTTCCCTTCATAGACATCCCACTGTTATTTTCAGAGGAAGTTTCATAGAATCAAAAGCATGGAATGCCCAATGTCAAGGTCAGCTGTACTGAGGCAATGCGTGTAAATGTTAAACGTACTTTTTAAAAGATCCTTAGATCTTTAAAGGTAAAGATTCCACAATTACCCTGCTTTGTGCACATCCCAGGATGGCAATTAACTTTTTTAGGAAATGTAGTATGACTGGTATTCAGCTTCCAATCTACCATAATGGATAGATCCTTTTCTACAGAACCAATACCTAGTCAGCTGTTCTTCATCCTTTCTGTATTTGGTTGATTACATCTGCTTAATTTGATAATTTACACTTGTTTCTCTAGAGTTTTATCTATTTTTTCATATTATTTCTGTGGTCTGTCAAGATAATTTTCAATACTCTCCCTGATCTCAAACAGTTATGCAATTCATCCCACCTTGTTTAATCTGAAAATGGAATGAAAAAAATATTTTTCCCATCATGTAAACAATTAATGAATAATACTGAGTTAATAACAGACTGTATAGAAGTCTACTTGGTATCTGGCCTTCCAAACTATTGTCCTTTGGTCATCCTGATGAAACAATGGGAGACTCTCATGCCAGAATTGGTTTTTGGAAGCCGTAGGTCAAACTGCTTCCTCAGAATAACCTCCTTTAAATAAATGTATAAAGAAAAGGGAAAAAAAAAAAAAAAAAAAGAAAGAAAAAGAAAGGACTGAACCCCATAAACTGCTCTACTTCTAGCTTACTTAATACCTGTAATAGCTTTTATTAATATCCTGGTGTTATAACCAACGAAGATTTAGTAAGATTTGTATGTATGGTATCAAATTCCCTGTGAAATAAATTTACTCTGCAAATGCATCCACTTCTAATCCCCCAATTAATGTGTGAGCAAAACAGCCTCGAACAATTGAGAGACAGGAACAGACAGATGACTGTCACTTCTTGTGGGTCTTCTGCTACTTCTGCAGCAACCCAAAAAATACTGCCTTCCCAGTTCATTGTCTGAGGCTGGGATGGCTGCTATGAGAGAGTGAGAGATCATGTTCTTTCTTAGTGTTCATGGGGGGAGTATGTGCTTGAATTCAAAATCCTATGGAAATAATATAAGCAACAGAATGTACCTAAAATCTTACATTTTAGACATTCATTTTTCAAAGAGGTAAAACCTCAGCAGTGTTATCCTGAATATGGATTTTGTAAATGTAATTTATTGGTATAATAGTAGTCAGTCAAAAGCATGGATTCATGGACAAATACATTTATGCTCAGTTTTGAATTCTGTGGAAACTAGATGCATTTCTAGTGAGCTTTTAAAACTTCCTGGGGGCTTTCACAATAGGAGCTGATAAAAGTTTTATGGAATGCTGTACTTTTATGTTTAGTGAATATGATGAGAATCACTCTACCCTGTACAACAGGGTAGAAATTAACTGAATAGTTTTGAATGAGCTACCCATAAACATTTGCTGCATTTATTTTACACGATAACATTTTACTCGGCGCAAACTACTCCTTTGAAAGTACACAATGTGTATATGTGTCACGGAGTTACAGCACATGTTCAGGAAATGGGAGCATTATTTTCTAAGTCTTCTTGATTTGAAGGGTTTGAACCCACGTTTCCCAAATGCCTCATCCAATTATCTTGACGACAGCAATCTCTATAATTTCTGGGGAAAACAAGGTGCTGTGCAGCTGTGCATACTAAATTCAGGGGCCTGGAAAAAGAAGCAAAAGGAGACAAATTCTGGCTTAGTAGTTATAACACTTCTGTAGGAAAGGAAGAGTCCCAGAATTTCAGTCTCTCCTGTTATTTCTTTTATGCATCTCATCCATTCTAAGACAAAAACCTTTCAATTAGGGGCTTGGAATCCCAAGTCTGATCTACCACAGCTGAGACCAGAGTGGTTCTCAGTCTCCTCCTGATCCATGAGTATTAGAAATTCCAGTTTTGAAGGGGTAGATGAGTACCTGTCATGGTGGAAGACAATGTTCCTAATTTCCAGAGTAAAGTTATTTTTGAGAGGGTTATTTTATGTTTTATCATTATTCTTAAATCAAGATTTTGAAGAATGTCATTATAATAGCTCCCAGCTATGAAAATTGCCAGAAACGTACTGAATGTACTGCAATTACAGTGTAATACTCAGTCTGTGACCTGGATATATGTAAATCTTGACTTGATTTATATTTTCCATTGTTATAATCTGAAATTAATTTTGGAAGGCTTTGGAACAGCCATTGTTATCCATCAGGCTGTTGCAGCTTTAAGTTTGGATATCATATATTTCATGGCTACACATTGGTAATACATCATTGGTAAACAGGAAGCTCTGCCTCTTCTGAAAATGTCCTCTTCCTCTTAGTGTCAAATCATAAATTGCAGCTGTTAATAAGCAGTACTATTCAGCAGCACTTAAAAGTTGTAGTTGCTTAGGCCAGTGACACCCCTTTCTGACCTTGGATCTCCATACAGTTTTAGATCACAGCTGACGCTAAGCGGTAGAGTCATGCTACTTTCTATTCAAGCAATGAAAGTTTCTTTAGCATTGGGATTATTAGGTAGCTGGTTGGTGCTAGGGCAGTGAAGTAGTGAGCAGAGTTTAGCTAAGAAATTAAAGGCATCAAGACATGCTTTTCAAAAACTAGCCAAACAAAGCAACAACATCAACACTAAAAATGAAGTAGGATTAAGGAATGTCATACCAAACTGAATGATGGAACTGAGCAGTTTCAAAGTTATCTCGTTCAGTGCAGCGAAATGCTTTCCAGTTTTAACGGGAGAAGCTTTAGCACCATTTACAATCCTTTCTTCCTTTTACCTTCTGCTCTTTTTATAATAAAAGATCAGGACTTAGAAAATTGTGATGTGATTGTCAGTGTTGTACGCAAGCTGGCTTACAGTGATGGGGTGCAGAACAGAGCAGAAAGAGCTGCTGTGATGATGGCTATACCCACCGTTGTTGTAGGAAAATAAAACAAAATTGAGGACTCCCTCTCCTTTGAAATAATTATCTTCCAGCTACTGTGTAGGGTAGTCCTACATGGCATAACAAGTTATCACATAGACATAACAAATTTTAGTCATATCCAATCTTGAAGTTTTCTCCCTACAACTTTAATAAACTGCAAAGGTATATATTATAATTATACATTATCAATGCCTGAATCCTTTACAAACCAATTTAATGATGATAATCCTTGTAGAAATTGTTCTGCTTTTAATTATTATACACAAGATGCTGTATCTGAATAGTAAAGCTGACTCACCCTTCGTACACGTATTTCTCTTCAGGTCCTTGTTGTTCTTATACAAACAGTAAATTCATCATATGGATTCTTTTGTCTTTGTGAAATCCCATACAGATGCTGAATTGCTGCTACCCGAAGGCGGTATATGCGATCCTCTTTCTTATAGTGGGATGACATCTTAAAATAATTTTATCATAGATAAAGAAATCAGAAAAATTGTGACCTTCTAAAGCTTTTTCTTCTTATTTCTGTAAACACAAAACTATTTACAATCCCTGCATTTTCAAGGGGAAGTAGTGACTCTTCCTGGGTTATTTATAGCATTAAAATGTGAGCAATGTTCTCCCACTGGAAACAAACAGGTTTGAGACAGACATTGGTGAATATTATTCTGGATTTCAGACCCTATTGCAGAGCCAGGTGTCAGGGTGCAGTGAGGGCTGACTGCCCCCCTGCAGTGAGAAGCCGGGCCCCAAGGGCGACGCAGGCATAGCCTATGCCCTCACCCAGGGGATACAGTTCCACAGGCTCTGAGCATGGGGGCTGGTTATGGGGTCTGTCAACAGCCCCTGGCACAGCAAGCAGTGAGCCAGGGCCAGGGTCCGTCCAGGGGCTCTAGCCAGGAGCACAAGGAGATGGCGCCAGGGGCAGGGCTGGAAACAGCGTATGTACGAGGGCCCCCTGCCGAGATGGGCTGCCTCCGATATTGATACCATCCAGGAGGCAGTACCAGAGATGGGAGCTGGAGACTAGCACTCCTGCAGTGTCACTGAGGCAGGGGCGGACAGCCCTGGGCTGAGCTGAAATGGGGTCCTGGCCCCATGGAGGGAGGCCCCAGGGGAGGCTGGGCAGAGACAGTCAGGCCCAGTAGTGCGCTCAGGGTCTGACAGCAGCTTACCAGATTCTGGTTTGGACAAATGTAAAGGGCTTGTCAGTTAGCCTGTGAAAGAGAAGGATAAGTGAAACGCTTACTTCTCCATTTTCACAACTCTAAAAGTACGAAGTGAGCTCATATAGTATGAAGTGTAATGTAAATTACAGACCACTTTTGTAACATCTAATATGGCAGGGTAGAGTAAGCGTTAAATTAGAAACAGGTCATGCTCTAAGGGTCTAATATTACATTGCATTAGTAGGATTGTGTTACAAGTATCAAATGTGGCAAAAGGAAAATATATAGCCTACTGGATATAGCATAAAAGAAAACCATTAATGTTAGTGTTACATAAACCGATAATCTTAGTGATGGTGAGAGGGTTTATTATCCTGCATGTAAACATTCTATCAGAATATCCACAGTGAAGCCTCATCCTGCACATCCTCCTGTCCTCCTTCATTTCAAGGGAAAATCTCTCTCTCATTAGTGAATCAGATGGGAGATCTTATTTAGAGAATTTTTGGAATTAAGTCATTCTTGTAATGCTTATTGCTAGTCAAAGTACCTAGAATCTTCTGTCAGTGTCTGAGGAACATCGTGCTTATTTTATCAAGTAGCTATTCAGAAAATTTCAGGAACACTGAACTTTTAAAAAAGTGCTTTTATCCTAACTTAAGCTCAAAATTAGAGGAGTTCTCTTTAAGTTACATCTTGCAAATCTATTTTTCAAACATATTATGTTTTTACGCAACTGCTACTTTTTGCTAAGTAGAAAATGGGAGAAAACTAGTCATATAGGAAACTACAGTATTCCAGCTTTTCTGCTGTTGGTTTTGCTGCAAATAGCTAGTCTTTGAAAATTTGCCATATGTAGAAAAGGAGTTTGAATTCCACAAACACATACAGTGAATGTACTTAGCAAAGCAACGTTATTATTCTACTGCTCTTGTAAATATTTCAGGAGCTCGTTTAGTTGCCTGAAAACACAGCCAATTAGAATTATCCAATAAAATGGTATTTGCAATATTAATTTTTTTTTTTTTGTCAGTTTTGGCAGAGATGGAATTTCAGCTTGATACAAGAACAAGGCTACCCATCCCCAAAAAGCAAAGATACAGAGTGGTCAAAGAACCAATGCAAGAGCAGATAGTTAAGGTTAGATAAATCACATGCCAAAACCATGCCATAATAAGTTGAGTACTGGTTACCCATGCACATGGATTTGGAAGGAAGGCTTTTTTCCATTTTGGAAGGACAGAGTTTCAAAGCCACGCTGAAGATCTTCTTTCAATTTTTCCTCTTCATCTAACTTTACGTACTTAAGACTATGAAAAGGGAGAAGATTTTATTTATTCTGTTCTACACTGCTAGTCTATCTCCCTTTAGAAACTAAGTAACAGTACAACCATTTTCCAACTAGCTTTCTTTAAACATCGCTGTTGAGCTAACTTTTTGAGTATTGTCTGTAACATTGCTGCCAGGTTGCTATCATTTTTTTGTTTTCTTTCCAGAAAAAGAAATTATTATTTCAAATTTTCCATTAACCCATTGGCCTAATTAGCATCACAATGTATTCTACTAGATATGTTGTTTCAATCAAGTATTTCAGTCCAGTTTAGTTCCACGTGTTTTGTTGCAAAAAAGTTTCAGATTCTTATTCCTTTGTGATCATGAGTTGTGAACTATTAAGAAGGAGGCATCTACTTGTACTAGCAATACTAGGCTGTTTTAAACCTAGGCTGATGTATTTCTTTATCTCATATAAAGGCTCCTAGGAATGAACAGAGACTTCTGTCCATCCATTGCTGCCTTACACTGAGAGTAAATAAGTCACTGGCACACTATCCAAGGCTTTCCTTTCCTGCCCTTTTTGCACCAGCACTTCTGACTGATTAAACCAACCCTGGTGAATTATCTGGAACTGAGAAGGACATCCTGCTGGCCTGGATCCCATGAGGTGCTATGAGACCATTGGAAAGCCACTGTCATCTCCCTTTTTTATGTCTCTCCTGAAGCTGTACTTTCTTTTCTCAGCCACAACAGTTCCCCAAAGTATGTGTCGGATAGTTTTGAGCTATGTAACTGTTTTAATCTATGGTTCAGAGGGACAAGGTGTTCAACTGTTTCTTCCATAGAGGATTCTCAAGCATATGATGTGTTACATTTCAGGTATCTGCAATCTGCTGCAATTTATTGTCTCTTAATAGAAAAAACACTATCCAGAAATCTTATCCATTACATACCACACAAAAAGTCACTTAATGAAATAATTGGAAACACAGTAAGCAATGTAAACAGTATGCAAAATATGCATGTTTGCTAGTCCATCACGTTAAGTGCAAATTCTGTTGTTGATGTTACTGTTTTACACAAGACCGGGAAAATAAATACTGAGCCAGACATCAGGATTCTTCTAGTTCTGACAGAAGGTTTCTTGCTAGTAGAATCATTTTTAACTGCTTTATATGTTTAAGTGATGCATGTTTCTTAACAGGAACTTTTGGAAATGGCAGATTATATTTTTATATAGAGAGATACATGGAATGATCTTAAATTTCGCCAGCCCAATTGCCATGTGTACTGTACCTTGCATGATGGACGGAGTCTTAAGGAGATGAAAATCTTAGCAATAAAAAGTAACTTTAAAAGAAGACAGTGATGAGTGCCAGGTTGAATGGGAAATGCGATATGCAGTTGGTTGGAAACCTCTCCAAAGGACTCTTTTCTGAGTTCCTATTCACAGCCTGCTCTGCTGGACAGGTGGCATATTGGCTTTTGGTTATCGCTGCTTAAAACACTGTCACCACTCCTTCAACCCTTACTGCTTTTTTAATCATCTCCTTTTGGTTTTTTTGTCATGACAGTCACAACTTTCTTGAACTTAGGAATGCTGCTTAGCATGGAGGAACAGGGGTGATTTGCAAAGGAAACCAGAACCTTATTGCCTTCCTGGTGCTTATGACTGGTTTCTCATGAGTTCTTCAAAATTTGATTGCTGAATCTTTTTGTTTTCTGGGACTCTGGAAAGGACTATTTTCATGGACTTTTGTCTTTGAAACAAGTGTATTTTTCTTTAGCTACATTTTAAGTGTTTTTAGGGCTCTCTCTCTGTTCTAGGACAGTAACATAGCAGATCATAACAAGGAATGGACACTTGTTTATGAAATCACATTGATTCTAATTTTACTTTTTCCTTGCAATTTAAAAGCAATTGTTTTCAAGCTGTTTGTGTGTTCAGCACGTACCAAAGATACTTACAAATACTATACTAAAATTTTGTACTGTCCTTTACACTTTGTGAGATATAATAACATGCTGTTCAGGGATCTGTAGAGAACTGCCACATAAAAAGAGACTGTTACTGAACAGGCATTTTTGTTTGTTTGTTTCTTATGTATTCGGGTGACGTTTCTTTGTAATTTTTTTACTCGTTCGTAGTTTATCAGGGACAGTTTTGTGCCTTATTCCACAATATGGGCATCAAGAAAGTTTCAGTGCATACCCCAATTATCACTTGTCAAGAAGGGAAATTGAGTACTGTGAGATTTTTAGTACTGTTTAAAGGCTTTTCTGCCACATGAAAATACACAGGGTTAAGTGAAGAGTTAGTTTTGTTTTCTTTGTTTGTTTTTTGTTTGTTTGTTTTTTTAAAGCAGACTAAACTTGCTAGCTAACACGGCACTTTCATGACATTGCCACAGAACAGTCATGAAGTATTCTGCAGGGTTCACAGGATCCTGTAATTTTTTTTTTTTTTTTTTTTTTATTATTTGAAGGGGGTATGATGGAGGAAGATAGTGAAGTAGTTTTAAACATGTATAAAAGAACATTCTTCAAAGTTAGAGAGGCAGCACGGGAAGAAAAATGATTTTCAGATAATTAGGTAATGGAAGCTAGCTAGCATTTATAGGCTAACTGAGAATGAACACCTTAAAGTTATTGTAAAGGACCGAGCCAATGGAAAATTTGCTACTTCAATTAAGATTAATTCAAGTTTTGGGAAAGGCCCGAAATGAACATAAGTAAAATTAGGAAATGAGAATTTTCTTTTCCATTTTCCTGCCTTATCAGGAATTGCCTTACTATTGTTAATTTAATCTCTGCTGAGCTGTTTTTGGAAGCATGTGTGTATGTGTATGCGTTTTCCTCACAGTGAGTATTTATGACAATTTAAGAAAAAAACCATTATTGACATTTCCCCAAAGAATGTTAGTGTTGAGATACAGCTGTATTTCTATTTCTGTCTCAACTGGAAGATGAGATACTTGGTGATACAGATGCTAGAGGCTTTCTATGTCATTTTTGTGTCAAGCAATGATACCTTCTATAGAAAAGACTTTTTTAAAAATGAATAATATGCCCAGTTAAAATTTGTGTGGAATATATTTTTCTAGGAATATGCAACATGTTTTCAGTGTTGTGGTTCATGCAAACAAACAACCCACTACTGAAAGTCTGAAGTTGTGAATACTGCTTAAAGATGAAAAATATTTCAATGCTTGCTATCGTATCAAGAAAAAGCAACCAAAAATCCCTGGTTCTAAAAGATTTTGTTAGTCTACTATTCACCCATAGAGTCTAGCAGTCTTATAGCCAAAAAGTATGTAAAACATGCTAACATTGGTGCAACTTAAAAAACAGCAATTAAGTTTATAACTACCATACATTGTCTTAGCTTTTTGGTGGAGGTAACTGGAAACCAGGGGAAAAAAAAAAAGTAAAAACAACTTTTGTAGATGTGTAGGTAAGCTGTTTATCTGCCTATTGCTTAAAGAAACAGCACACTTGTTCTACTTGATAAAATCAGAATTTCTTAATGTTATTTAAAAAAATTACAGCTAGGTGACTAGTAAAATAGTCACTTCCTTAAAAAATTCATTGCTGAAAGAAAGCTGTTTCCAATTCATGAGATATCACACTCCAGTTAGTGTTAAGAATTTCACTTCTCAGAATTATGCCTTTTATTTTGTTTTTCAGTTTAAAATTAACTGAATATGTTACAGCGTCTAGGCCTCAGGCATAATCATTGCAGCAGTGAAGGCATTTTCTGTGGACTTGTGGGATCCCCCTTGGGATGTTCCTTTTTTATTTTCTTCAACTTGCTTATTTTGTTTTTACAACCAATTTCACTAGGGTGACATTTTCTAGAATAGTCAATTGCTGAGGCATTCACCTGGAACAGGGGACATGAGATGTTAAATATCTGTTTTGAACCAGTCATACAAATGACGTGAGGCAGATTTTCCAGTCTCCCAGACAACTTCCAAAGTCATAAGGCATCAGCTCCACTATACTGATCTGTAACTCTTTCCGTTTTCTTTGTTTGAGCTTTTGATTTTTAAAATGAAGAAAAGACCAGAAAAACTTCTCCTCCTGCAGAAACAGGAGAGAAGGGGCAGAAAACTCTGGGGAGAGCCCATGAAAGATCTGATTTTTTGCTTATATTGCTTCAAGGAGGCTATGGCTGTTGCTGGGAGCCACCCCTCCCCTTTTTTTCCCCTCTAGCAGTAAGTGCTTTCTGGTATCTCAAAGACAGTAGCAGACTTTACTTTCTAGGGATTTACCACAAGCAGTGTAGGCAACAGCCAATTTTGCTTATGCCTTTAAGCTACACCAGAATGAGAATAAATGTACATGAAAATGGCTTCCACAGTGGCATCACATATTTAAAATGCAATCCTTGCTATACCATTGTAATAAATATGGTTCTTCTTGTTGACTTGATAACTTAAATGAGTGATATATGCATGTACCAAAGGAAGGATTTAGTTGACTGACCTGTTTCTTATTGATATTCTTGTATTTACTAAGGCTTTCTTTGATAACTTCAAGCTTTATAGCTACTGCATGGTTTCC
>NW_009218825.1:86893-87230 GCF_000690835.1 Fulmarus glacialis
TTCAGCTGCGACATAGTTAATTTTCTTCCTAGTAGCTGGTATAGTGCTGTGTTTTGGATTTAGTAGGAGAATGTTGAGAACACACTGATGTTTTAGTTGTTACTAAGTAATGCTTACACTAAGTCAAGGCCTTCTCAGCTTCTCATGCTCTACTGACTGAGAAGGCTGGAGATAAACAAGAAGCTGGGAGGGGGCACAGCCAGGACAGTGACCCAAACTGGCCAAAGGGATATTCCATACCATATGACATCATGCTCAGTATATAAACTAGGGGAAAGCTAGCTGGGGGCCGCTGCTCAGGGACTGGTTAGGCATCAGTTGGTTGGTGGTGAGCAAT
>NW_009218826.1:0-35179 GCF_000690835.1 Fulmarus glacialis
CTCGATCCCCTCATGCAGATCATTGATAATTTACATGGGGTCATGTTATTTTTTGCACTCTACAAAGTTGTATGCATATCCTCGCCACTGGGACAATCTATGGCAAACTGATTGGCCGTTACTGCCATTTACAACCTTCAGATCTGCTTCAGGGGCAGAAGAGGTCAGTAAAACTGTATTTGGTTTTTTGTCCCTGTAAATACGATTGTGTTCAGCTGTGGGTCCAGTCTGGTTTCTGTTAGCACCCATCAAGAAATAACTGATTCACATCACTTTAATTCAAGCAAAGGCTGTGTCGCCATTATTCCTTATTTCACCAGTGGAAAAATACAGAATTGTTTCATTTACTTAGGTTTCGCCCAGTTGCTGCTGCTTGACAAATGACTCAGAGGAACATTAAAAAAAGCAGATGGATATGGAAAAACGGGTTTAAAAGAAAGTGAAGGATGCAGATTTCTGGAATATGATGAATGAATAGAGGGATCCAGAGGACATTGCTCTCCACTGCACTCTCAAGAGGAGGTGAAAGCAAGAGTGTGAAAAGGAGGAGACAACCTAAGTAAAAAGCAGCAAATTTTAAAGGCTGATTTAACTTTTTCTTTAGGACTGTAGATGTTGCAATACACTACTGAAAAAGATAAAATAGATGTTTCAAGAAAACCTACTAAAGATAGAGACAGAGAAAAAAAATAGACTGTGCTTCAGTGTGGAAATGTATTATTCTCTTACCTTGTCTGCTAGGATGGCAAGTGTTCTTTCAAGGCCATTAGCTGATCTATCCTTGGCAGCTCTCGAGAGCCTTTCTGCATAGTAACTGACTTGTGTTTTCAGGGTGTTGATTTGTGCAATAATTTCCTTTGCTCTAACAATGTCCTGTGGGATGTATATTATAGACTGGGAACTTGTTGAAGTGCTGAAAAAGAAAGACTGATTTTAGGGGAAAAATTGATCTAGAGGTACACACATTACAGTGGCATGCTAGGAATTAACGGCAGACAACAAAAATTTACCTAAGCTAGCAATCAACAGTGAAAGGCCAGTGGGCAATTGCACAGCAGGAACATGATCCTAGAGCCTTCTCTGCCTTTACTGAAAGCATTCAGATGCAGATTTACTAATCCCTTATGCCAGGGGACTGTGGGCAGAGCTTGTACACCAGAGGGACAGTTTTGCTGAGGAGAATGTGGATGATAGATTTTGCCATCAGAGACAGAACCACTGTTTGCAGAGACAGCTTGCCCCATTCTCCCTCTCCCTACCACACAGACACTTCCCTGAGGCCTGGTTTACAAACCTGTATTATCACATAGCTATCAGCATAATGAAAAGAAAATCTGCACTCCTTCCAACACAGAAATGCCACACAGATCCGTAATGCAAGCACTGTGGTATTAACAAAAATTCCCTCTGCTAGTATATCCTTTCCTCTATTGCAGGTCTGATTCAAATTACACCAGCAAAAGCAATCTTATGCTATATAAAAACCAAAGTATATCTCCAGGCTAATCCAAGGACTCTGTCCTTGGTGTAGCTTCTGTTAACACACACTTGCTATACTAAACTAGGAACATGGTACAGCTCTCCCTTTTATAAACTCAGCTGTAACAATAGAAGGCAATACTAAATTTTGGCCTTTTCCAAATAGTAAGGGAAATAAACTATACCAGTAAAACATATCTTTATATTGGGATACTGCAGCTCCACTAAGACCGCTTACTTGGCGGTAGAGGAGAATAGTTCATGTCCTCTAAAGTTTAGATGTCTACAGAAGTTGCTTATCCAGTCCAAGACTCCCTCTGTAACTGCTGGAGAGAGAGAGCACTTCTAAAGGGTTATTTAATCCTACCTGAGAAGAGCCATTCACAAAAGCTGCCTTTTAGCTTAGAAAAATTACTTTAAGGTGAAGTTGTGCTCTTAGTTAACTAATCGGAACCAACCCACCGCTACTCCCTTTGCCAGGCAATATGCTGGTTTTTTCCTCCCAGTAAGAAAGCTATACAAAGATCAGGCCTCTACATCAGCTCCAACCGTGACAAGTGTGATGCCCGTTCACGACATGGCATCAAGCATGAGGTGACACCAACTGTATATTGTTTTAATTTTATTCATTTTTTCCAGTCATGATAGGCTTCAGTGTAATAACAGCACAGAAGAACCTACTGTTCACACCAATCTCAGCACTGTTCAATGGACACAGCTACACTGAGAGACTACACAGAGAGGAGTTTCTTTTCCAGGCACAGTTACCTCAGATCACGACCTCCGAGGAGTGCGAATTCCTCTGCCACCCCTAGAGCAATGCTGTTAATTCCTGCAGTGTGTCTGTGAGGTAAGACAGGAGGGTTGCGTGGGGCACACTTTAAAATCATTGCCACAAATACCAGTTCTTGTCCCTTAACTGATTAAGGCAAGGGGGGAGCTTAATCCCAGTATCTGTCTGAGCTCCACAAGAAAAGATGGGGGATTTGTTTTCAAAGGATATAATGCAGAAGTGATTCTTGAAAGAGTTTCCTTATTTGTGTCCCTCTCATCACCCACCTGAGTGGAGCAGAGAACAACCACTCCCCAGTACTGCTACACCATACAGCAAATTAATCTCAGCTTTTAGGACTTTCCCTGTACATGATTTGTGCTCTCTATTGACCGGTGATCTTAGTGACAATTCCTCTGAGCAATTTCTTTCCACGACAGTGTGGTTAACATGCATAAAGACGTATTTGGCAGGAAAGGCCATGCAGCATATTGAGATCTGATTTAGAATTATTACATTTTTAATCACAAACATTTGCTGGGATGATCAGGGGGAAAAATTTATGGTGTAAAGTTCACATATATTTACTTTCCAACCTGCAATTGCTTTTTCAAATGAACAGCTCTCCTTGTACTATATTAGGAAAATGTAACATAGCCTTAACCTCTCAGTGAATTAGGGGTTCAACCTTTAATATGAGCAATTTAGAGCAGAACTTCTGCGCTGTTGAACCATCAAGTAATGTTTCCTTTTCATAGCACTGAACACCATGACATGAAGAAAAATAAACAAAAGTTAATGAAAATGTTTAAATGAAGACATGGGTTACAAAAATATAAACCATGCCCAATCTATCACCATAAAGATTTAAAAATATGTAGAGTTATCTTAATTATCTTCCACCTCTGGCAGAACGTTTCTCTCTCCAGGCAGTTTTCACTGGAAATAACAGAAGAAAAGATATAAAATTCTTGTGTTCTGATATTCAGCTTTAACTTTTTATGATCAGAGAGAGCCAGGAAGCGAGCTGTTCATTACAAACAAGCATTGCAGATGAAATGAAATTCATTCACACATCATGTTCTACAAAGCAGCTACAATTACTTAGAGCACAATTAGGGATGCCATGATGCATGACACTAAAAAGCCCTGCACACTTTAAAACACACCAGATCTTTACCAAAGAAAAGAAAGAAAAGAAAAATAAACCCCAAAGAACAGAAACCCTCTCTACAGGACTCTCAGAAACAGAAAACTCACCAACACTCCTCATAACTGCTAAAAAAACCAAAAAACCAAAATAAAATTAGCAGATTGTTAGCAAATACCAAAAGCAGAAAAACAAAACAAAGGATGTTTGCGGAAATAACTTATTCGAGTCATCTTTTCAACAAGGCGGGTACATAATGATTAAACTTGTAAGCAAAAAACACACAGATTGCCAGATGCCCATGTGTTGTTCTGGGGAAATATTGTGGATGCACCAAGCACAGTTTTGCCAATGAAAGGAGAAAGAACTGAACAATATCTATGTAACAGTGAAACTGAGGAGATGGATCTCAGTTCTACTATACTGGCTTTTATGATAACATAGAAGTACTTGAAAGGAAAGTTATTCTTCAAATGTTGAACCTGCAGTTTTCATGGACCCAGAAAGAACAGTTCTGCAAAGCTCAGAGGAAAAGTACTGCATAGAAATAAAGCTCTCTGATCAGCTTAATTATTGGGTGAGGGTAAAAAAAAAAAACCAAACCCAAACCAAAACCAAAAGAGACATGGGAACTTAGACATTGCAGGAGTGAGGCCCACTTCAGTAGCTAAGCTGACAGAAGGACGTTATTTAGAAAGCAATAGTGGTATCAAAAGAACAGGAAGGGTGAGCCTAGCATACCAGTGTTTCCAGGTCTACTGTTTCCTCTAGTCCCATCCTAGCGCACTCTCTAAGTCAGCAATAATTACACCAAGCGTATTTTTGCACCAATCTTTTTATCAGTACATATCTGACTGATGTTCACAGGATGCTGCTATTCACTTCTCCACTGCCAAAACTAATTCTGCAGTTGGCAGAGACTGGTTCCCACGTCACTCTCTCCTCCCATCAGCTCCAAATCCTACAAATCCTTGCTTTGGAAGGGCATTACCAAGGTCTCCTTTTCCCTGGCTACAATGACTCCTTGTCCCGCTGCTCTCGTTGTTCCTTAAATTCTCCATACTGCAGCAAAAGTAATGCAGACCCAGACAGCATTCTCTCTTCCTTGGGAGCTGGAGCGGGTGCCATGCAGTTCTCTCCCTTTAGCATATGTGACCTTCCCAATTTCTGCCCCTTCCTCTGCACTTCCCAGAGAGGTCACTAGACAGTCCCTGAAGACAGGACTGTGGAGGTCAAGTATCCTGCCTGTAGAGCGGAGTGAGGCCAGATTCTGAAGCCTAATCTGTGCATAAACCTTGAGGCAGTACAGAAGAGCCTCCAGCAATAGTTCCAGAACGAAACCCAAGTTGTCAACAAGGAATTTGCCTATCAGTCACAGCTGTTCTGTACTAAAGAGAGTTCAGCAACAGGACCTTTAAGCTATGAGAGGGGTGAAAGTCTCCTGAAAACAATGGGTTGAAAGCATGATGTAGTGCAGCTGAGGAGGTTCTACAGACAAATTTTCTAATCCACAATTAGGCAGAACCCAAACCCAACACCTAAAATAGCTAAACTAAACAAACCAACAAGTATTCAGGAAAATTAAAGATTTCATTAAAAGACTATTAGAAAGGGCCCATCAGTAAACAAACAAATATGGTAATATAAAGGGGAAACTGTTTTCCCTTGCCTTCTTTGGAGAAAGACATGGAATAATCATCACATTGTATAGTAGAACTACTGAATGAAGTGCAACAAAAACAGAGAATGAAATCATTTTCCAAATCGCTGAGCATGGACCAGGAGGAAAAGGCACAATAACATCTGACAACATTTCTACTTACTGTTTCTTTGCCTCTTCAAATTTATGCAGCTTTTTCCGCAAGCCACCTGATTTAAAGCCTTGGCAATGAGCTGCTGGTGCTCCTATGGTGACTATGTCGTAGTTCTGATCTGGGATGGACAAAAAGGACTTACAAATGAAAGCTTGTCATTCTTTACTTTAGACAAACACTTGTGGAAATTCAAAAACTACTCTGAAAGTAATTTTTGTAAAGCTTTGCCAGTGTTTTGAAGGACATGGAAAACTGAATAGCTTTAGAGGCCCTGGAAATCCATCACGCACTTTTGAGGTAAAAGAACCATACTTGAGTGCAGGTCCTCTGTTTTTTAATCTAGAAGACTGATGGTGAAAAAGAAGCCTTGAACATTGGTCTTTACACAAAACCTGCCATTACATGGATACATGGGACAAGTGTGTGTCCATGGCTAGTGGGAATTACTGTTAAAAGAAGGGAAAACCTAGGTTATTTATGAAGAAACAAGCTTGATGTGAACAAACTGGTGTGATTTTGCATAACCGTACATGATGGTTCCAGAGAAAAAGCACACAAGCTTAGCAACAAACAACAGTCAGAACCTTTGCTATTCTGCTACAATTCAAAATGACTGGAAGGAACATAGCAGCTTAATCCAATACATTCCCTAGTACAAAGGCTGACTTGTGTCACCTAGGGTACAGTTAACTCCAGAACCTAGTTTTGCCACCTGTAGAATAGCAATAATTATACTTACAGCTCTTCTTTTGCTAAGAGATTTGGAATCTGAGGATAAAAGGTGCTACAGAAATGCTAAGTAGCACTAGTACTACAGAGCAGTAGTTTGTAGAAACTTGGGTGTATGGTTGAGGATGGAAATAAAAAAATGGAGAGAAAAGTAACAGAATAAGGTGAAGAAAAAGAGAGAAAGAAACAAATACCTGATCCTCCATCATCCTGGACTCTCATTCTCTGTATATGTAAATTCGTAGGAACAAATTCCAATTTTTTATCAGCTTTCAAGCTACTGGCTTTAAATGAAGGACCTGAGAAATGCAGGAGAAAAGTAAGCATAAAAACCCTTTGCTTCTGCTTATGCTAAAACATTCAAGGAGCTTCATTCATCATTTGCTACGTGCTGAAAGTAAAGCAGAGAAAAGAAAAAAAAAGATATATCTTTCTGTTACTGTTCATAATTGTTCTCTACTTTCAGGGTAAAATAAGAGAATGAATAAAGCAGACAAATATTCCCAGATCATTAGCAAACTCACAATAAATGTTAATAAAGAAAATAAATCTAATAATAGTACTTTTTACTCATCACACTAAAACATTTGGGGTTCCCCATTTCAGAGAAGCACTAACAATCACGGTTGAGAAGTATCATGTTACTATGAAAAAGAAATCACCTTTGTACTGGTGCAGGTCAGTTAGATTTTCCTGATAAGTTAAAATAATTGTTTGGTACTGAGTAACTATTTGTCGACGAAGGCTTTCCCAACAAGGAGACAGTTCTCCCAATTCTTCTAGTTCACAAACCCTGGAGGGGGAGGGGGGGGAAGGAAGGAAGGAAAAAAAGAGAGGTGTTTAGCTCCATTGTACACTTGACCAAGAACGAGTTTCCCATTGTATCAATGTAGCACCATCCTCAGCTGACACATTCTCAATTCACTCTGGTCTAACCTACTCACCAGGCTGGGAATGCTTCCAAACATACGTCCCAAAGCACAGCTGTTGAGCTCTACTCCAAGGCACATAAGTTCCTCACAGGCAGAATACACCGTGTTCCCCCCAGGAGCCTCAGGTGTTGGTTAAAACCAAGGCCTCCCACCTTTCCGACTCTCAAGGAGCTCTCAAACTATATGATGATTTGCCAATGATGGGCACTGTCATCATGTCAGGTGACTTGGGACAATGAGGACCTTTTTAGGCCACTCCACTGAACTTTGGTGGTTCTCAAATCAGAACTGTGACAGAGGTTAGGTGGGAGATGAGCACCTATATGACATAAGCTACAAGGAGTATCTACGCTGGCCAGGTACCTACACAACGATTTTCAAGGCCAGGCAGAGAAGGCCTAAGAAGCATAAGCATTAATAAGGCTTTGAAGAGACAAAAGATGAGCCAACAAAACCTTCATCTGAGATTCAGGATTTTAGGCACTCAGGTTTCACAGTAGGTGGAATAAAGGACGACTAAATACCCCTAGATATGAACAGAAAAACCCCTGGCTTCCCATTGCACCCTGACTGCTAGGTTTTCAGTCACACATGGCAATCCTGTGTTACATACTGTTTCCCAACAGTGCTGCTGAAAAACTATTTAGTGTATTTCATGTCATGCTTGTATTACTGTCTTCTTGGATTAAGATATTATTTGGAATAAAGGAAGAAGGGGAAAAGTAAACAAGTCAACACCAGACACGATTCAACAGCACATTACCCCACAAAAGGTAGAACAATCTGTCAAAAGGATCCAGCAGTTCTCTTTGCAGTTCTCTCAATATCCCTAATCCATAGTTTTAATCAATTGTCTGTATTTAATCTAAGACAGCATTTCACAGAACAATTCCCACTCCACAGTATTTAGGATATTATCAAAAGGAAGCAAATTTCCAAGAAAAACATTAGATTGATTTGCCAATAAACAGCAGTGTAAACTATCTTCATTGGTGACTTGGAAAAAGACACTTCCAGTTTCATCTTGTAAACCGCTTCTGCTTAAGATGCTATTATGATAACCTTGTCAAACTCCCTGCTCAAAACTAGCCATGCATCTGAGCCCAGGTCTTCCTGAAGTAAATTCACAGCTTAACGCTTCAAGTTTACTTGTTTGTCCCATAGGGCTAAGACAGCAGGGGATGTGCATGCCATAAACAATTAGGTAGTCAAAATATCCCTCCGGTTGGTTTCCTTTCAAAGAGCTCTGGCCCAGAGCTGCTTTACGTACGAGACACTGATTATCCAAGGACATTTTAAAAGTCACCAGGATGTTAAGACAGAAGCAGCTGTGCTTGTGTAGCTGTCCAGCATTCCTCTGGGCTGCAGCACAGAGAATGGAGAAAAGAGCCCTTGGCCAAATCTGAGAGATCCTACGAGTACAAAGTGTGATTGTGCATGTCATTGAGAGTCACCTCAATTGAAGAGCGAGAACGGAGTCTTTCTCGCTAATTACGCAAAAGTTGTATTTACCTTTGAGCCACGCAATTCAGAGTATACAAAGTCATATTAGCAATCACCTGGGCTGTTATTAACACGCAACTGCATACAATATGTATCCATTGATCTCTATATTTTAGCAACAGCCTCTGAACAGTCACATTTCATGGCTAACGCCTTAAGAAACTTTTCTGTCCACAGTCTTACAGAAAGCCACATCTTCTTCCCCATTCAGTCTAAATTCTCATCTTACTATCTTCAAGTCCTTAAACCACATCCACCACAGATGGCACCTTATGGGTAAGCTTGCCAACTCTTTACAACATTGTGGCTGTACCTCATAATGAATAGGTGCTTTTAAACGTACTGTGAGGAAAGCTGTAGAGAAACAAAGATATAAAATAAACAATGAATAACCCATGTCTAAATGGTTAATGGTGTAATGGTATATCCCAAGTCCCCTCCACCAAGGTTGTAGCAAGACAGCTAGGCAAGATACAGCATTCACTCTCTAGAATCTAAGATCTGACTACTCTTACTAAGTGCATGTCAGTAAAAACCAAAACTCAACAGCAGCAAAAAAAAAAAATTTCTGTGTGAAATTCAGAAACTCAAACAGCCATGTCATGCATTCGTTTTTCCATACATTAAAAAAAGTCACTGCCATCTTCTTGCGAGAATTTATTGTTTTTACAAAATATGAAAATACCTGAAAGCACCGTAGACTACTTCTGCCTGCTCATATGGATTAACACATGATTTTCTTTCATAATATCCCAAAGGAATTGAAAGGTATTAATATAGGATAACGAGAGCACTAGATAGTTTTACTTTTAATTAAGGTCAGGCTTAGTTGGGTCTCTAGGAGTGGATTCAAACACAGCCAAAATAAAAACCCAATACTCAAAAATACAGCTAAAATTCTTTTACCATCCCAATCTTGGTATTTTATGAAGAATACACAAACCATTATGTTTGCAAACCACAGCCTACAAATGTAGGGAAGTAAAACTCATAAATGAGTATGTTGCCTGGAAGAGAGTTAATTGCTTCAAAAAGAAGCAAATTCAGAATAAACCTACAAAATGCTTAGCAGATTTGCTTCTCCCTCCCACCTCCTAAAATGAGAAAAAGTCATTACTGTCCTACAGTCTCTCATTTTACTTGCTTTTATTCTGTTTGTTTTCCATTCAAAACTACTCTTCCGACTCTCAAAGCCATCTCTTAACCCACTGAGTGGAGTCACTGCTCCTGTCATCTATCTTTGCTTTGCTTTTATAGCACAGAAGTCAAGTGACTTTTTCAAACTTCACCTTCAAAGTGATTCTGATTTTTCTTCTCTGTCTGCTACTCTAATTACTCATTCCACTCAGCTGGTTTCTGGGTTGTCTCTGTTCCTTTTTCAAAATTCTCAGCAGCTGGAGTTACTACTCTTTCATTTATGCTGCCTCATCTATCCAGACTTCCCCCTGCCTATGAAACATTGAGGTACGTTTTATTTTTAATTCAACTTCATTTTTCTCTTTATATTAAAAATAAACTATGTTTAAAAACCAAAGTGTATGGAAGTATATAAAAGATTATATATATAGTAAAAGATAATGTATTCCAACGTGCTGGTCCTAATACAGTCACATAACTATGGAATAATATATTCTGCGGCCTTACCAATACTTTTGCGAGAGGAACAGATAACCCCTAAGTGCAGCTAACTGCAGTATGATCCTAAGTGCCAACTATGTCAACAATCCTTTCCCATCAGCACCTCTGTATGTTCACGTTACCATACGCTCAAGCCCAAACTCTGTACGCTGACATGAAATCTTATTCAGTGTAACTGTACAGTCAGCAACTTGCTGCTTTTACTATTTTTTCTTCAGTGCCTCTGTGCATTAACAGATATATTCCTTGGTAACTCAATGACAGCCATATCACTGCTGTATTACCACACATGTAAACAGGCCTGAACTCACCTTGCTGCATCTTCTTCTAGAAGAAGCTTCACAAATTGCCTAGGGATGTGCAGCGACAGGATGCTCTCAGCCATCTGTTCCAAGATTCTCAAGTGGTTTCCATCAGTGGTTGGGAAGCGATACATTCGGCAAATGGCGCCACCAAACACTGAAGAATTAAAATCATGTTGTTTAAGCATAGGGTTTGAGTTAAAAGTGTACAAAGTCTCTCCTTTTTTAAAGTAAATGGCTTCGATTCACTAACATGCTGTAACACACTGCTGTAAAGATCTGGTTTAACCTGGCATCAGTCTAGCTTTTCCAAGCACGGTTATTCTACAATGACCATTCTTCCAGTGTTTGCAGGAAAAGCCTCCAAATGATTTAAAACACTGGTAAGGAAATGAAATACATATTCAACTTTTGAAATACTTTTTTTTTTTTTTAATGTACTGTGCGTTTTCCTCACATGCAATCATTTGCTGGAAAACTAACCTTTCTTCAATAATTTTTTTTTAAAGCAACTGCTTTTCTCTGTCCCTCCCCCAACCCCCAACGATTGCTTAGGAATAAACTAGCAAATTGCATGGAAAATTTTATACTACAGTCAACTTAATGACAAAAGTTTGCTTCTGCTGTTTTTACTATACAAAATAGTGCAGATGATAAAATAATTTATTCTTGTACGACCCTCAAAGCGCTGCTCAATCAGCAGCCTGTTCCTATTCAAACGAAACATCTGCTTAAATGCCCTGGGGCCACAGGCAGACAGCAAGAGATTAGCTTTTACTGATGCCTAAAGCTTGCTTGTTACAGCCCACAGCAGCTTACCAGATTTCAGTAGTGCATCTTTCCGTAATGAAGCATATTTGGATCTGATTCCTAAAGATTCTGTTAAACTTTCATCAACTGGCAACACAGTCTAAACAAAAACAAAACCCACAAATAGTAAAGAATAAAACTTCATTGCCAGGGCAATATGCAGTGATGACCCTATTACACAGACTTGAAAGGAATATTCAACACAACACATGGTTAAAATAAATATTTCAAATATGTTTATTGTGGACAAAAAATACTGCAGACTGAAATAATAAATCCACTTAAACCCTCCAATCTAAGCATTCCTATTTACTTCTACTGCACAGTTCAAAATGCTGTAAAAATTTTCATCCAGCCCTTCAACTACTTTATGTTAGCACAGTTCCAGAGTCCTTAAAGGTACTGCACCAGTATGTGGCAGCTACAGGTCTGGCTGGATACAAAGTAATACTAATCCACATTGTGACTGTGATACATAGATATGAGTGCAATTATCACCAGGATATTAAGAACACAAGGTTTACAGAATTAAACATATGTCTAGGCTGAGAAAGCACTATAAATATCTGCTCTCAGACAAATATTTGGGGATGAGAAAAATAAAATAAATCCAGTATTTAAGTAACCTGTTCAGTTTTATTAAAATCTTTTAAGTTGCCTGTGAAAATTCTGGAAATTCCCTGAACATCCCCATTACAGCTTTGCTTAATGCCACCTTCCAATTCACAATGTGAACTGGAATACCACATCTTTGTGAAACTGGTTATCAATGCACCAAGTGCACCAATGTACAGCACCACATGTACCGTACTATTTTGATGAAGGGCATGAACACTTGAAGCTAAAGCTTAATCACCGTAAACTAAAGTTTTCCCCAAGACTTTTAACCCCAAACATGAGCCCCAAGAGCTCCGCAAAACACAAAACCACTTCATCACCATTAGGCTGCTCTTTTCAGTATTTTGAAATTGTAAAGCACTACTAAATATCAAGATGGACAGGAAAGTTGACAGCAGATGTCAACCTAGCTTATTTCAATGCTGGCAATAAATCTGCTTTTTTCTGAATTTGATGCAATGCTCATACTCACCCTTCCATTAATTGTATCAGGTGACCTCGTCACTGGAGGCCTTTGGTCAGTTTTTTCCTCCATTTGCCATCCAATAACTGTAATGTTACCTACACGGTCACTTTCAGCCGACCTGCAACAAACACTCATTGAGATTTTTTTGGACATGGACCTGTTTATCAAGGGAACACTTATAAAAGGCTATTAATCTTCAAACTTAATATTTTAAGTAGGAAGCTTTTCAACTTCACTTTACATATTTTTATAATGCATTATTCCAACAGGCAAATGCTCCCCTCATTCTGCAGGGATGCTGTACAGACTTCCTAACTGAAGGCAACCTAAAACCATGCATGTATTTCAATACTTCTGTAAAACCAGAAAGAATTCAGATTTTACAGTTAGCCTGTTGTAGGCAAAAGCAGCTTAAATTGTGAACATTAACAGGGAGCAGATAATTGGATGTACGTGCACACGTCTGTGTGTGCCTGTGAATGTCTGAAACCGAACTTTTTAACTCTCAGTCAGAAGCCTGCTACTTGCCAGCTGCAGCTGGTACAGTTGCAACTGGTGAATTTTGATAATACGTGTAGCACATCCCAAATCTTCCACTTAATAGAGAAGTCAGTCAAGGCCACCAGTTAGGAGTCTGATCACATCTTGTGCTCCTGCAGATAGACTATTTAGATTGGAAAACTGGGGGCCTGACATTCCAGGAAGAAAAGCTGATGCTAAAAAGAAGGATCCTGAAAAGAAGTGGTCTAGGGAAGAACGTGAAGATTCTCAGTGGAGGGAAGATCCCTGAGATGGAGGAGGATCCCGGAGACCAGGGAGTTGCGTGGAAACAAATGCCAGAGATCCCTAGGGACCTGGCCGCTAACAGCTGAGGCAGGTCACTAACAGCTGAGGAGCTGCACAGCACAATCTGACACAGCTTTCTGTCCCACCTTCCCAGACCAGCAGCCATCTCCCTGCTGGGGAGGGAAGCTGAGACCATACGAACACATGACTGAGGGGGAGTGAGTGAGTGAGTGAGTGAGTCAGAGACAGAGAATCAAGTGGGGTAAAAGCTCTAATCTTGCTGGTTTTTAAATATACACCAGTACCCAGATCTACCATGGCTGTCATTTATTCTGTCCCACCTACGACACACAGTAATTTTGGCAAAGACTTTATGTTATTATTTTAAGATAGATTCCAAATGGTATTTTAACATTGTTGTTTAGATGTAAAAATATGCTGGGACAACTAAGACAAAAAAATGTCTCTGGAATAGACAATACTGGGGAGGCAAAAGAAATAAGCACACAAGATGACTACAAGAAAAGGTTTAAGTATCCAAGTCATGCAGCATGTTTATAGACATTGCTCAGCATCCAGCTTATACATCCAAGGGGTAACGTGACAATGAGAAGACATGCATGTATTCACACACTTTGCTCTGATAATCAGAATACACTTGATATCAAAACAAGAGAGTTTAATAAAGTCCATTTTCAACTTAGTCATGAAAGAATAAACCAAACAGAATAACCACGTCTAACACAACCATGAAACTCCTGCCATCACATTCCTCCTCTTTTTAATCTCCCTCAAAACACCCTCATCTTTACACCTATGATAAATTAGACTATTTTACCCACCATCATTGTCATACTTTTGGTGTCTTTTCTGACTCATTTTCCTCACCTGCTCCCCCCTTTTAAATCATGTCTATTTTTTCTTTACAATACATTGTGGAAAAGCCAAAAACTTCACCCATCTCTTTTCTTAGCATGAAAAGCTTTGCCCATGTTTTGTTAATTGTGTCTGGGCTAAGAAATTTCTGCAAGTTTATCACTCATTATGCCAATACTACCAACATCATCATCCTCAGTCTTTCTGATTACGCTTACCTCCTCCAACTGACTTTCCCTCGCCTTCTCTGACAGGGATGCCTGTCCTACTTCCAACACTCACTACTACAACGTGCATTTACACACCGAAGCTCTCTTTTCTTAATCTCACCTTTGTTCTCTCCATTCTTCCCTAACCCTGCACTTAACTTCGTCCCACACCGGCTTTCACAAGTGTGGTTTGATTCCTATGATTAGAACTACTACTTTAAGGATTAGTATTAGACTCACACCCTCTTTTTCATTCCCTCCTGAGTCACATTCCTTCCGTGAAAGTTTCCAATATGTATTAAACTAGAAAATTACATCAATCAACGTTGGTGTCATGTGACTCCTCCTATTCCTAGTGCATCATATTGATAAATAGACTATTTAGCAACAAATACACAATTTAGCAACAGGCAGGTGTTGAAATAATAAATAGAGCCTAGATTTATCTAAGCCAAGATATTCCAAACAGCTCAGATAAGCCTTTGTTTTGATGGGTTTCATTCCCCCATCACAGGCTCTTTATACACCAGCAAAGTTAAAAATAATCTATTTTGCTGCTCTCCACAGACACATACACTGAGGTGATAGAATGAAATGCACAAAAAGGAAACTGGTCTTGACAATACTTTCTTGACTTTTAGAACTAGAACCATGTCTAACATTATCCACCACGGTCTTGTTCTACATGTTTTAATTATCATGCAATATAAAATAGTTTTTCCTTAATAGTGGCCTGGAACTTAACAAACAAACAAACAAATGGTTTTCATCACATCTCATGGACAGCTTTCCTTACATCTTAAGCATGCTTTCAAGAATTAAGACTCTCAATTCCTAAATGGAGGAGAACATTACAAACCTTAGTGTTAAGTGTAACCTGTGATTCTTCTCCTGAAGAAGTTCTTTTACAGTGAACATCCCAGAACCCAACAAATACATCTGGAAGAAGATGAGTACTGGAATTGTAATTATTTACTTTTACAATGAACAAAGGCTTTGTCCACAGCACCAAAGCCCAAAATACAACTATTATCCACAAAAGTCTGAGAACAAAAATATAATTATGTATGCCCATGCATAACTAATTAACCTCCTTTAAAATTTAATAAATTTGGTAATTTATCAAAAATCCTTTTTCTACCGGAGGACAATAAGCCCTTTTCTTTCTCTAGGATTTGAGGGGAGGCACCTCATATATACAATATATACAAGCATAGGCCCAGCAATACAGGAACACTGAAAGCAATGACTGAATGGGACCCAGACTGACTAGGTTGACACTTCATAGTCTCTCCCTGATCCAAACTTGGCTCCTCCTGAAGAATGCACCTCCCCAGGAGGTATTCCTTTTTCCCCAGAGCCTCCCCATGACGCACTCTACAGACATGCCCTGCTACCCCTGAGGAAGCCATGGGAGACCAGGCATGTGGGACCTGAAACAGCAATCTGGGCAACAGTCCAGAGTGAGTTGCCCACAGATCCAAGTAGTTACCTGGGGGAGCTGGCACTTAGACTGTTTTCTGTAAGGGAATAAATCTTACACCTGAACAAAATCGCTAAGGGATCAGGGCAGGGGGATTTCTGAGAGCAATGCAAAAAAATTATCTGGGCAAAATAGCCCAGAGAATCTGTGTGTCAGGAAGCCAAGTGCATGGATGCTCTTGAAAGCAACCTTCTATTCAGAAACAATCTCCTCTTTTGCAAAAACACTCACAAATTTTTGCTGTTGTGGAATTCCAGATACTGGTAATAATAAGTGTCTTTGAGACAATAAATAACCATTTTTCATAATGAATTAGAAAGCACTCCAAAATAGTTACGTTTCCCCTGATGTTTTTCACCTTGAATTTGAACTCATATCCCCTGATGAGAAAAAGGTGGCTTTAGTGTGGGCTGATTTTTTACTAAATTAAGTTTTGGACACTGAAATTACAATTTTTCCATTATTTTGGATTAAAAACATTTAATGGCAAGTTCTATCTTACAATTTGTGATCCTCTGCAAAAATACTACAGAAGTCCACAGAACTCCAGGGGACTTTTGTTTTCTCCTCCTTCCATTTCACACAACATGGATTAGAGGCCAGTAGCAGCCTCTGGTAAAATCTAATCTGCCTGACTTCATCACCAGCTTGCATCTAAATTTTAAGCAGTGAGAAATGTAGATTTCTAAGGTCCTGAAACAGACTTCTAAAGTTCCTAAGCTTAGACAGACATAGAATCATAGAATGATTTGGGTTGAAAGGGACCTTAAAGGTCATCTAGTTCCAACCTCCCTGCCATGGGCAGGGACACCTTCCACTAGACCAGGTTGCTCAAAGCCCCATCCAGCCTGGCCTTGAACACTTCCAGGGATGGGGCACATCATTGCTCCCTGTGGAAAACTTCCACAACACTGTGCCTACTACACATGGAATTTAGCAGCTCTGTTTATAAGGACTGTTTCATTATGGGCCCAACATTTCAGCACAGGCCTCAGTTAGGGGTACTGGATCTCATTTGTTATCTAGTTCAGTAAAGAGCTCCACAACAGAAGAGAACAAGTGACAGAACCTCTTAATTTAAATCAGTGGTTCCCAAACTTGCTGCCAACAAGCCTTATTTGAGAAAACTGGCAATGCTCCCCACCCTGCCAAGTCCATTTCGCAACATTTGTCCCTCCTCCCCCTATCCATGTTGCTTTCTCTGGGATAGATGCTGCTACCCCTTTGCTTTCTTACTAGTTTTACCTCCTTACCTCTTGTTTCCTTGCTCCACACTGACTAGGGAGGCAAAAGAATAAAGAAAACTTACTGTTCCCTGAGATCTATCTTTGACATCGTACACGGAGAGTTTTATTTGTGTCATTTGATTGATAAGAGAGTCTTGGAAAAAGGCAATGCTGCTTAGAAAGATAGGATTACTTGTTCCCTGTAATCACAAACAAAAAAGGCAAAAATTAATGCAAGGTGGTATTTGTTAGGAAGAAATGCTTCTTGTGTTAGCTTCAATTTTAAATCTAATCCAGGAGTACCTCACCACTTACCTCAATAATTTCTGTCTGTGCATGCTTCGTCCAGAACGCCTGAGGAGGTGTAGTTACGCTCACTGCTACAAAACTATTTGGTTTTCGATCTAGCGATGGAGTCAGCAGCTCACTGCAAGCTTTAGGCATGCAATAGATAAATAAACTTAGATTCAGGATCTTTTTCATATTGCTGTAAGACACTACATTTTTATAAAAGCATATTATATACACTGAGCAATAAAGCCATGAAGGGCCTAATATTCATTCTACCGTCACACTATAAAGGCAGACATCACTCACCTTTGTGCATGCAAACAGTAAACGTGCAATCAGATCAGCCTGGCTCCAAGCTGTAGAGCTGTAATTTAAACTTGTTCTCTTCTAACACCCTCACACAGCTCATTAGAACAATGCATAGGTTTTCCTCTGGGAATCTCATGAACATGGCTGCATTTGATTTGAAGTTACGCTCCATTAAGCCCATTAACAAATGGCATTTTGCCATGGAGAACCAATAGAAGTGCCTGAACGTTGATCAAGCAGCACTACTATGAGGACAATTGTAATTGTAATTGTAAAAGGACAGTAATTTATTTCCTCTAAAATGTTATTGTGAGTTTAACTGCTGGGAAGGGACTATGGTGAGTAGGAAACAACTACCAAAAATTTCAGTGAGTGACTCTACACAATTACATTTAAACTTCAGAACCAAATTCTATCTAGCTATATGCAGGTAACTACAGTGTGGTTTGACTCTGCTTCAGCTAGATGCAGAAAGTTAACTCTAAAATTCACTTGGCAAGCAAAATGTTCAAATGTACACTGAACAGCTTTGCAGTTCTAGATATCTTTAATTTATCTGAAAATATTTAAAGTACTTTATTCAGTTCTAAGGAGTTCTTAAGACTATTATTCATAACACAATTACATGCATCTGAGAAAGTTTTCTTATTTTTCATTTCAAACATACTGTTAAGAGCATAACCTTCCCAATATTAGTCCACTATTAAGCCATGAAAACCATGCTGCAGTTGAAAATGTAAACTGAATTTCCATGAAGAAAATATTTTTCACTTATTCTTCAAGTGAGGTCACAAGCTTCTTGTCCAAATTTAACCATCCCAGAAATTAGGTCATTTCTGCATCTCACATTATCACTTGACAGCAAAGACACAGGAAAGAAGGTATGTGTAATAGTTGGTAACTCTTAGAAAATATTCTGTCCTAAAATGGTGTTTCTAGCAAATCTTCAGTTTGCTTGAAGACCTGAACTGCTGACATACTGAGACTGAAGACAGTTTCACTGTATCTTCACATAAACAAAATAAACATTTTAAAATAACATTCACATAGTAAACATTTAAAATTTTACAGGGCAGATGTTTTAATTACAGACTTCTGAAAGATCACAAAATCAAATTTTGGCTGCTTATCAAAACATATTGTACAGGCAGCAAGAAAACTGTACCACATCTCCATAAAAATCAAAGCAAAGTTTCAATCCTTACTATATGAAAGGCACTTCAAAATCAACAATTAAAAAACCGTACACATACTCAATAGCACTTATCATCAAAATTAGCATAAAAATCACTAAGCCTACCTAAACTGAACTCTAAAATCGGCTCATCTGGATCCTGAATGTTTCCTGTAAATCAGAAAAATTAACACAAGATTAGCCAAACATTGCTGTCATGTGAATCCTTTCCTGAAGTTGCAGTCATACAGAGAAAGAAATTAAATTTTATACAAAAAATTAGTATTTTTAATTCAATGAACCACGACTGGTATTTAAAATATTTATTAGCTAATCTTTGGTATCTAAAAATGATTTGAAAAACCTGAGATTATCTCATTTTATAAAACACGTTAAAATATGTAAAACTATGCAAGATTATATGGAACATGGGAATATAAAATGCCCAATCTCAGTAGAAAACAACAGGATTAAAGCCACTTAGTGTCTGAGCCACTATTAACTCCAAATTATTAAATCAGATACGTCTTCTCTGTGATCAGTGAATTGGGAGAAGTTTGAAAGTACCTGTCTCTCTCACTAATCAAAGAAAGCCTCCGGGGGTTACAATCCTAATTTACTCACTATAAAAGATGAGGGAGATAATTCTCAGCTCCCTGAGAATTTTATACAATGTCAAACAAGGAGGTTGCCAAGAGTCTTCCTCAACCTTGACATTCTTTTGTTGTTTTCTCCCCATGTTGCCTATTTTTGACTAATAAACATAACTGCACAAAATCTAGTTTAGTTTCTTTTTTCTTCCTTCCCTCTCCAATTTTAATGTTTCGTCTATTTCAAAAACGGTAAGTTTAAGATTTTTTAAATTTTTTCGTATAATTCCTTTATCTTACTCCCTCCAGATAACCAGACACATCTAAATCTTGCAGCAATTAAAAGGAAAAAAACCAATGTTAGTACAAGGTAGATCCTGAAAAGAGCAACAGAGCAATAGGTGGCATGAAGGTACATACCTGCTAGAGAAAGGCCTAGCATGTCAGAGGTGACATCAATGGTGGAGGCCCGTTGCACAGTGCGGGATTTTGCACCATGGCGGGGACTGTGTTCTCTTGCTGTCATTTTGTCATGAAGAACCCTTCTTTTCTTGCTGCTTGGCTTTATTGATGTTTGCCTTACAGAGTAGCAGAGTGCAGCAGGTTGTCTCCAATTGCTATTCCTCTAACATTACCACGCTAAGCAATAAAAAGAGCAAAAACATACACCAAAATTTTAGGCCACTATCAGCTACTGTTGTTTTTAACAGCAGCAAACCTACTGCCATAAAATTGCCTCAGGTCATTCAGATAAAACTCTGCTCAAGGCAGATCCAATGCACAGTAACTCAATTTGCATGAACTGTGCATCTGTAGCGTTTCACTGCAAATTGTTGAAGACTGTACCACATGCAAGAAAGGCTCTTCTGTCAGAGAATGGGGGTTGAGAGAACTTGTTAACAGACCAGCTGCTCTTCTCCTTTGTCTAAGTTATTAAACCGTCCTTAATGAAGTTTCCTGGTTTTCTTAATCCCTGGGGAGCACAAGTAAATTCGTCAGATGGGGCCTCTGTCTGCAGAGGTAGGACAAGGGATAAGGACAAAGGGACAATGGGTCAGCAGAACGCAGAACAAAAGGAAACGTTGTTGGTGTCAGCACACTGTGTCGTTCCAGGCTCCACTGCCATGAGAAAGGGATATTGAAAACTATAAATAAAACCTACTGGTCCAGAGCGAGGCTGAAATTCTGGGATGGTGATGGAAAGAAAAAGCAAAAGGGGATGCCTACTGATGTGGCACACAGCAGCATGTGTGCTTTTCCTTCACTCTACACGTTATTGGTCTACAGACATCCATGACAGTTGTTCTTCCCCTCACGATGCCTATAAAGTGAAATGTTAAGCTAGGAAAGAAGCACACAGCTTGGTTATGTTGTTAAATGCGGTGCTTTTGGTTTGGCTGATAAATTTCTGTGTTCCTTCTGCCAGCCACGTTAGCACTGCAGTTATGGAACTTTTGTATTCGTTTCATACTATTATGACAAACTCCATTCATTTAGGAAGCAAGATTAGGAGCAAAATCTGATAAACCTGAAAGGTAGTAATACAGTGACTAATTCCTCTTAGGTTGAGAGACCTAACAACGGCAAGATGCATTCTAATTAAATAAAACACCTAGCTTTTACTTGTGTTTTAAATAGGCATTTTAAAACTGTCTGAAGGCCTCCAAAGGAACATTCAACCTGCCTAACTTAAGTCTCTAAATTTAACAAGTCAGCATCTCCCTCTGGAGGATTTCAAAAGAATTTCCCTCTCTCCACTGGGAACTCAAGCATCTTTTTAACTAGCACTGGTTCACTGGACATCTAAAATTCAGATGCAAGTTAAGCATCTAAGACAACTGAATTGAACACAACCCTGGCCACCTACATGAGCTTAGGAATAAGATTTTAAATGGGGAGCTCATTCCAGGGAGGAAGGAATTTGGGCTGTGTCCACCAGATGGGCCAGTCTATTGCTATTCAGAAGCAGTAATTTGCCTCAGTGATTCAACTCGGGTTTATAAAATATGTCATAAGCCAGTTCTAAATAGGAAAAAAGTAAATTCTTGAGTGGAAGAAGCAGAAATTGAGAGCTCTGAACGTCCCAGCTCCAAAAGCTTTGAAACTCAGTGATAGCATACAAAACAACACTCTGCTTATAGATATAATTTATGACAGACAAAAATTAAAGCAGGCAGTTTTCCGATTCATACGGAATCACAGAATAGTTGAGGTTGGAAGGGATCTCTGGAGTTCATCTAATCCAACCCCCCTGCTCAAAAGCAGGGTCACCTAGAGCAAGTTGCTCAGGACTGTGTCCAGTTGGTTTTGTACAAGTGGTTAAGTGGCTAGTGAATCACCAGTCTTTCCCAAATAGCACTGAATGTCCTAAGATTTGGTCAAATAAAACTTTCATCAAAATTCTTTGGCAGCTTCCAAGTCTTTCCATTCTACTAATTTTTCTTCCCTTCTTTCAGCAATAGGTTTTCCTTGGTTTGTTCTTTATGTAATGTGACGTTTAATGGTTGGTAAGTCCATTAAACCTAGCTGCCTAATGATACAGAACACCTACAGAATGTGCTTGCAGAGATTTAGGCAGGATGCCACAGCCCCTTCCCCCAAATCCTACAAATACCTTATTAGAGAATAACTAACATGTTCACACAGGTACAGTTATGTTAAAGGGTCCAGTTGTTCTTCAGCTAAAATCTCTGTAGCTGCTGACATCCTTAAAAAGGGTCAATCCTTGAGAACTTAAAATAGGGCATTTTCTTTGTTTTGAAACTATTTCTATTTAAATATTACTGAGCGTAATAATTTTCCAAGGCATTCTAAGTTCTCAACTATTCATTTAAATTGCAATATTAATTTCTCACCTAATGATACATTTTTAATTTACTTACACTGATCATACTTACAGAGGGCTCTCTTCCTCATGTGTGGAGGGATTTTGCATATCATAACATCAGTTAAGTCCACATCTAAAAAATTAACAAAATAATCAGCATAAATAATCAATCTTTTTATATAGTGTAAATCACAAACAATGGGCAGGTACCATTCTCAGATTAACTGTAAATTTAACTTCTGATTACTAGCTCTCACATTAAAGTTTACTGAAAATTGAAAAAGAGTATGATCCTCTGCCAGACCTCACCCATCACTAATCATAGCAATAGCAAGTCAGAGCAAGAGCACAAGGAAATAAGCTTACACTGAAAAGGACTGACTTCAGGTCAGCATTTCATGAGTGGGTGGAATGGCTGTAAGAAACAGGTGTTAACATGTTTACTGAAAGGCTTGGTGCTATTAAGAAAAAGGAATGTATATGACATGTTGAGTATGAGACAGCATTTGTTACTACGCTTGCTTTTCCACAGTTAAACTTTCAAAATGTTGGTGTTTAGAGGAGTTACAATAGCCACTGTCAGGAGAAAAGATCCTGTGTCAAAACACAGACGTTCAAAAGATCAGGATGTAGGGCTCTTTCTCCATTGGGTAAAATTACTACATGAGGTAGGCTTCTATGAACAGCTAGCAATAAACATCCAGGAAAAGTGAATTATTTTTAAACCTACTACAGGTTAACTGAAGGTTTGTATTTGCTAGTGGTACCATCTCATTCAAATATATTTGCATTAATAGTATATTAAGATTTTAAGACCTCCCATGTATGCCATACTACAATAAAAGGGATGGGGAAGTCCAGTCTGAGTTTTTTGATTTAATTGCCAGCCCTACCAATTACCCAAGACTGCTTAAGAACATAGGTATGAGTTCTTATCACTTATGAGAAGGGTTTTATCACACCTAAACTGCATAGGAGGCAGGTATCTGATCTCAACTCAGTGCCTAGGTTCTCTATATAGTCAATGGTGAGACACAGGCACTCCCAGAGAACGAGTCACCATTTTTCAAGGTAGGTAGGATGAATCACCCCATGAAAATACTCCTCTCGCTCGCTCTCTAATTACAGAAAGAATTTACATGACTAGCTTAGGCCTGACGCTGCAGCTGGGCAAACTGGATCCCTCCCACAGTTGTGCTAGCTCAGGCAGGAGGGACTTCCCTCTGTCACTGCCTGACAAACCCAAACGACAGGTGCTCTGATCGCTCTCTTGAATTACAACCTTTTCAACCATTACAACTTTATGATCATGTTTTTGATAGAAATCAATGGACGTAGGATTCCTACCAAATTAAAGGTTGTATTAACACACCAGATAGTTTCCTTAGATGCTACCAAATACTGGTACCACTCCTGCAGCCAGCAATCCCAGAGGCTGATGTAATTCATGTCCAGGCAAACCCCATCTTGAAGAAGGCATGATGCATCTACACACAGCCTTTGGCTTTGCCCCTACTAATACCGCAGACAGTGGATGCTGGCAATATGTGCAGCTTTGCACTTCATGAAGTTTTGCTGCAAGCCCAGTTTTCAACTGTGGTTTCAACAGAAGCATGGAAAGCTGTTGTTGACCCCCAGTATCAGTAATGGTTATTTCCATTGTGCAGAAAAGGCTTCTGAACAAGCCTCCCTTCTGTTTTGTGAATATTTATTTGGTGCTCTATTAGCACAAAAGCACATGACCAGAAGAAAAGATCTTCATCAGATGCCACTTCTGGCCTGCTACCTTCAGTCCTGGCAGTTGGCCATGGGAAGCAAATGCCACTCTGCTCAGCTGCATGGCCTCACATCCTGTGGGCTTGAAACTTTCAGACATTTGGTCTCACTCTGACTGCTTGCAAGAACTCAAGCAAAAACGATGATCATCTTGGCCCCAAAATAATCCCTTGATGATTAGCTTGTACAACTACAATCTAATATTCTCCTTATCTCCACAATTGTTTTGGCAAAGTGCTTTGGTCTGTTCCCTTCTTGAAAAAAAAAACCTCTCCTACCAAACTACCCCTTGAAACAAATGTGTCAGCTGAGAGCAAACCTTTTTTCACCCTAAAAACTACTTTTTTGACACTCATTACACAATTGTAAGAAACAGGATTTTCCCAATTCACACATCAAGAAGCAGGAGAAAGAGGCTACTCCAATTACAGTCCAAATTAAAATCTACTTTGAGACTGTACTTTTCTACAGCTACATTGCTCTGGGCTCATGGCATTTAACAGGTAAGGCGGCATGGCAAAGCAGAAAATCCAACAGCAGTGGAACGCTGAATGTTACTGATAACATCTACATGAAGAGAGTAACAGAGAAAGGCAGAGTATGACAGCCTTTTTAATGCATTAAAAAAAAGTCTGGGAATGCAATCCTGCTAAAAGTTTACCATCATCTCCAAGGGGGAGTGAAAAAGTAGTTGAGGGGTACTTCCTGAACTGCAATTAGTTTTACCACTCTCTGGACTGCGAGGTCCACTCTCTAGACCTTACAAATTAGGGTTCCTGTTCCTGAACAATCCATTTTGAAATATCAAAAGGGCTCTTCCAGCCAACTGGATTCTTCAGATAACATCTTTGTAAAAAGTTTCTTGTACTCAGGTTGAAAATGTTTCAGCAATATACTGAGTGATCAAAAAAGTGGAAATGAATTCTGCCTGAAACAGTAAGTATTTTGGATCTGGAACATGGCCAAGTTGCCAACTAACGTCTTACTAACTGTATCATTGTGGACAAAATAATGGAGAAGATGAAATACCAGACTCTGCTAAGTTATGACTATGTTGCCCTCCATATAAGAGTACCATCTCTAGTACACCTACCAGATAGATTTTTTTTCTTTTTTTCTTCTTTTTTACCTCCAACCGTAGAAAACCTTGGTAGTGAAACAAGATTTGCCATGCTGGCTCAAGACCAATCTTCCAGCAATTCCAGCATCTCCAACAGCTGTTTCAAAGAAGATGCAAGGAACTTTACGGACCCTGCTTCAGGGTCTGAGGTGAAGGTCTGGACCAACCCTATCACTCATAGCTGCAGAGGCGGACCAAGAGCAGAACACCAGCTCTGGGACAGCAGCTCCCAGCAAGAGCTTGCTAAGACCGACACTGATTAAGAGCTTTTTTTTTTTACAGTCTCATGAGCACTTTGCTCTTCTGTCTCATTTAATGAATGTCCTGAATCTCTCACAGATCACAATAACAGGAAAACTCAGAGCCATGAGTTTGACATCTTGAGTCAGATTATTCCTTCCGGCCAAGCTCGTGGGGGCGGCAACAACAGACTACATCTACTGCAGATCCATTGGCTGACAACAGAGTTTCACTGCCCTCTAGTTACCCCATGACCTAGGACATCCCGCTTACCATGCCCCTTGGGAAGGCAAAAGAAAGTAAGTGGTGCCAGCATCCATTATGGACCTTTGCCTCCAACTGAAATGACTTCCTCACCAAGAACATGCTCGGCAGGTGCTAGTCCACCAGCTCCACAAAGAGGCTGTATTTCCCCCTCTCAGTCTGCCCCTTAAGTCTAGGTTCCCTTTTCAAGCTGGTTCAATGTCCCCCTCTCCCACTAACTGGAATCTTGATTACCAAGGACAAAAAAATAAGTTTGCCCTGATGCATCTTCTTGTCACTCTCTGAAGCCCTCCTCAGGATTCTGAGCAAGTGGGTGACCTCAGCAAGAACAGGGAAAAGTCTTCCACAAGAAAATGAAATAAACTACTGCAAGATACAATGAATGTATTTGTGCAGCGTGGAAATCCCCAAATGCAACCTTTCGGTGATATTTAGATAAAAGGCCATTTCAGCAGCAGAAAGTAGCTTTCTTTCTCTTTGCTTTCCTGTCCACCCTCTGCCACTTACTTATAGACAAATCCGTAAGTCACAAACTTTCTTCTTGATCCTTCCCCCCTATGAACTTCAGCAAACTCAATTAATCTAAAAACCTAATTTTATCTCTTTAATATATTTGAGTACTTTTAATAGAAAACTGCAATTTAGGCCACTTAGTTCTTTGTGCAAATTAACACTATTTGTCTATATTCACAACTGAAATATAAATAGCATTCTTCTTAACTCAATGAGATATTGTTTTAACTTCATTTGTCATCACAACACTTCTAATTCTTCAGCACTCCTCCTATGAGCGCAAAAATATGCACACCCCAGGTGGAAGTGAGCATTTGTAACACACACGTTTGCTAACTAAAAAAGAAAAAGCACAGCTCTGGTTTCCTTTGCAGAACAGCTTTTATCAAGTTGAGCACAGCGTAATGCCATGGAAAATGGTAAGTCTTGCTACAGAGCAGTCTGAAGTCCAACCCTCTCAGCCTCCTCCATTGTTTTACCAACAGAAACTGAAACAGCTTACAAATGGTCTTTACTCTAAATTAGTCTTTACCCTCTTCCCAAGAAACGTGCTGGGTACATTGTGGTGAAGTTTCCCGTGCATGGGATGACTTTTCTCCTTGTGACCTGGGGTTCTCACACTACCCATACAGACATGGAAAAGCCCATGAGAACAGGGGACATATTTTCTGTTGAGGAGTTTGGACTGGAAACACATTTCTGAATTAGATGGTCCTTTGGACACCCTCCTAAAGCCTGCCTCTTCTAAAGCCTTCTTTCATCATAACCATGATGCTCACAATGCAGAAACAGCATTGCTCTAACTGGAAAAAGCAAAGAGTTTAACCCCCTCTCTGAGCTCCTCCTGCTGCAGGAAAGGGTGGGGTAGGGGAACAAAGGCAGAAAAAACCAACAGTTTATGACCTGAAATGGAGATGAACTAGACACACCTTAACATTTGCTAAAGATTTCATATTGCTGTTGATTACAGATGGATGCCAGTAAAACATCCTCCAACATTCAAGCAATGAGAGACGGGACCACAGAAAACACAGAGGAATAAAAGCACTGAAACTAGATCGGCAATCAGAAGTTATGGTCAAGCTTGGATTACAACAAAAAGCCTAGGGAACTACCTGATCTATCTGCCTATAATACTCATCCACTTCACAGACTAATGTAGCACTAGTTAAAGCCAGTGTATTCTGGTCAAAACAACCAGCAGTTAGCACTGTCCTCTATGTGTTTGATGGGATCTCTCGTTCTGCCCTGAAACCATTGGGTTACAATGAGCTTCACCTGTGCAACAGGACTGCACTCCAGGGTCACAGACTAACCATTTGTTTACTTTCCTTACACTACATTTTCCCACATGGAAGGAAAGCTCCATTAGGTCACAGGCGCACCGGAAAAATCTCCCAAGCACTCTTCATTTTTACATGGCATTGCTCTGACTTGCTGTGATTCCTACGCTTACTGTTTAAAATGTTTATATAAATTGAAAATACATAGCAGCATCAGAGGACAAACCAGAAATGCATGAATTCTTTCTCTAACATATGTGTTTTCAACAAGACATAACTAATTAACTCAGGAAATGAAGCAGTGTCAAGTATTTAGAAAATTAAAAATAAATGTTAGCATGGGAGTAATATTCCACAAAGGTTATTACCAGGATTTAGGCAGCATAGCAAAACTGGAGTCTTACGCTAGTAATACAAATCTGCTGATGCATATTTCTCCATCAACATTTGTTTTGTACTCCTGAACTGTGTTTTGTGCGTGTACTTCTGATCCATGTATCTTTTTTTCTTACACAGTGCATGCCAAGACTATGCCTAATGGCCACGATACTGGATGTTTTTTCAAATGAAATAATTTTTTTTTGGTTCCAGATATCTGACTCCTTTATGCTGCTTTCATTTCTTCTTCCTGGAAAATAAAATTATTTGTTTGTTTACCCTGATCTTTCTAAATCAATGGGAGAGAGGGTTGTTGTGGGCCAAGATGCTGACTGCAAGGCTCTTTCCTGGATTCCCTTCTGGAGTCATGTAAACAAGTGGTGGGATGCTGGCACTTTGGAAGCATAAGCATCCAACTCCGTACAGGCCAACAACAGTCTACGCTTCCCACCACTGCTCCCATTTCAACGCCTTGGTGGGACAGCTGTCCCAGTGAAAGGAATCCTTTTTCATGCCAATCCTATCCTGTGGGTTAACGGTAAGATCACCCTGTAAGATATAATGGGGGGGTGGGGCAGGAGTGCTGCTTCAGTGTCTTGCCAGTTTCTGAAAATACTGTCCTTGAAAATCTGTTTAGACAGCATGCAGACCCCACTTTGCTGTCCCTATCAAAGACTTCAAACTCATCCAGAAAACCCTGTCCAGATTCCTAGGATCTGGGCCAAAGACCCGCAACATTTGGTTTGCTTTCTTGCCCAAGTTGTGAGGAGAAACTATGGAGTTTCACACAGGGCTCTCCACCAGCCAGATAAAGGCAGATCTGAGTTGAGAAAATAGCCAAAAGGGAGTAGGGCTGGTAGGTTTGAGGAAGGATGGATTGCTGAGCTGTTTCTCAAGAAGTGGTAGGACTCGGGACTAAATGGAGCAAAAGATACTGCTCATCACCTGTCAGCCATTAGCTATGCCTCAAGACAGACTCTGAAAGAAGAAATAAACCTATTTCTGAGTGGGTCTTGAGCAAGATGCAGCCTTTATATACTCAAAAAGGCTTATACATTCAAAACTACTCAGGAGCACAAGCACTTGGAAGGAGCAAGAGGAGACTCAAGGATGACTAAAGGGACTGTGTTAGCCTGTGTTTGCATTGCTCAATGCAGCAGGTGCACCCTGGGTCGGTGGATGCAGATGTGCTGTCCCAGTTCCTCCCTGTGTCCCATACCTCCCTCCCATATGCGCATGCATACACACACACACACATCCTGCATACGCGCATCCTCCCTGCCCTTCACAACACGGTTACAGCAGCTGTATTCTGATGAAGGCCAACGAGACGGGGAAGTGGGAAATGAAGCGACAGGGTCTGAGATACACTAATTTGTCCAAGCTTTTCTGCTATAGGCAAGGAACTGCTGCAGACCCTCTCTTTCAGAAAAGGAAGCCACAATTTCACTTCCCAACAAAGCCAGAAAACATCAAAAAGTAAGTTTTCAGAGGTCTCAGAATGTTACCATCTGCCCATTGCAGGTCACAAGGAAGGATACTACTGACGCTCTGCAGAAAAAACAAGTTAAGATGGTAACTTCAGAAAAAACAACATTTCTACACTTCAACATCAATAGTTTCATTCTAGTGACTGTGCTGATGAGAATTATCAGCAGCAGACAGTAAGTCTAGATTTTAGGTAAGAAAAAAGAAATAGGAAAATGTAAGCAAGGCCCAGTGAAATACCTCATAGAAAGCTGTAATTTTACCATGAACATAATTAAATTTTCTGACCAACGTATTTGCCTATGTACTTTTAACATGGAATAAACTGCACCTGGATTTTCAGAGAAGGTACATTTCACCACATTTGCAAAAAGCAAAGTTCATGTCAAGTATAAACTGAACTGTTGCTAATATGACCTGACAATATCATTTACTAAATGGATTCTTAACTTGTAGCAGAGTGTGGGTAAGATTACATGTATTGACAGACATGGGTCATTTTAAAACATACTGGAAAGATATCTGAAATATATTGAAACTTGCCATATTTGGTTGCTGAATTTAAAAGGCCTAAATTAGTAACACCAAACTGCATTAAATAAAGTACGTGACCCACAAAAAAAATAGACCATAAGCGGCTTGCGTGTCTTCGAGGTGACCTCAGAAGAGGAAATCAAACCAAATATCACTGAAATATTTCTACGAATTTGATTACAAATCATTCTCCAATGTAGGATCAGCAGCTTTCTACTAGAATATCGTATTTCAACAATTGTCCCCTACTTGTGAAAATTTCCATGAGGTTTCCAAGCTTTGACTATCAGCCTTACTGAAATACTATATTCTTTGTTGAGGTGTGATTGAACAAAGGAGCTATTATATAAAATAAATGTCTTGTAGTGGATATTATGATGCTAGCTCTAAGACAAGAAAAGACAAAGATAAAATAAAGTTTGGAAAGAGTAACTAAAGGTATTTCTACTATTCTGATCGGTTTAACGTGTAAAATGAGCAAACATATGAACACTTGCGGACAAATAAAAATGTTGCGGTACTTAGAAGGTTCATGTCTCCTCACTATAACATGCTACAGATTAAAGCGGTTTCTTCAGACAGAGAAGGTAACAAGTACTTGTATAGCTGCAGTTATGTGTGGTGCAACACTTTATTCTGCTATGACTACGTTATTTTCTTTTACTCTCATCTGCTAACAGAGCAAACATAATAAGCATTTCAGTCCAAAATTCAGAGAAAAATTCAGACTCCTATAGGCTTCGGCTACAGATTTCACATTTCTAGAGTCCAGAGCTTTTAAAAATAATTTTCAAACAATTGTAACCACAATCTGCTGATTTGTTTTCAGCAACTAGTACTCATCAATCTTTAGAACTGACGTAATCCAGTGGGCTTCAAAAGTTTATTTAAAAAAATAACAACTGCAGCAGGGATGGTACCAACGACCACAAAAAGATATAAATGCTATGCAAGGACAAAGGGCAAATATTAGTGCTGAGTTCCTTGCAGCACTCAGTGCTCAAAAATATGAGCTTAAATGTCAGAGTTTTGTCAATTCTCCAAGCACTAAAATGCCTTATAAAACTGGTGTGTTACTACAGGCCAAGTTTATCTGAATCTCACTTTTTTTAAAAGCAAATTTTGCACGGATACAGAAAAGCCTGAAAATGTGAAGGATGCATCCCAAATTACTTTCCTTTCTTAAAGTTCATGACTAACTCATGACTGATGTATTTGACTCTCAATTCTTGCATGCTGAAGGCAAGCAACAGTGATGCCAGCTTCTCCTGCTAACTCCTGGTGCCTCCCACCACACCTTCTCAGAAATTCATAAGCATGCTGCCTACCTCAGTAGTCAAATCTCCAAGGCAAGGCAGCAGAGATGATGTTTCTGCCCACAGCTACCTGTCTTGCTCTTCTGGCCCCGATGAGAACAGGTACCGCCATTTCAGCCACACAAGTTTATAGTCCACCATCTCATCAAAGCCACTTTCAGCAACAGGTTAAACTAAGATACTGAACTGCATCTCAGTGTGGGCACACATTGCTATATCCGCTGACTCTGCTAGAGAGGCAGTACCTTCTGGCAAAAGGGCAGGACCAAAAGCTGAATATAAAGACTGGGTCAGAGCAAAAGGTTAATGAAGCCTGGAGTCCTCTCTGAGAGCAGGCAGCACTAGACACTGAGAAAAACAGTATTATGAGCAGTACTGGTATTTTGTGAGGCATCTCCAGGTTTGCACTCCCAGATTCAGCTGACAGGCACCCTAGGAACTTTCTGAGCTGGACATCACACCCAGACCTCTGTATTTAACAGCTGGTGGTAACATGACAGCTAATGTGTTACCAGAGTTCATCATTGGCCCTTGCAGCACTGTTACCCTGTAGCCCTGTAATACCATATTGCCATCCCTAGTGACTGGCCATAAGCCTTGCAGAGAGGCTTGCAAACCCTGAGGACTTAGGCTTTTCAGGCTTGCTTTGTCTGAACTTTTCTTGACCTGCCTGCAACTTTGGTTTAGTCTGCAATTAAACTTGGTTTAGTTGTAACAACAATTTTTCCAACTGCCTAGATATCTGTGGCTAATTTTTTTTTACTTTTGTTTATCTTTGCATGGTACCATCATCATTTTACAACTCTAACACAATGATGTAGTGTAGAAAAATACAGGCCTGTTATGATAGCAGAGGCCTTGCAAAGTGGAGACACAGGATGCAGAGGAGAGGAGTACGAGCATGGGACAAACAGAGATAGGGTACAAGAGTTGACACTTGGAGACACTGTGGCTATAGACAGCTCACCCATGGTCTCTTAAAGAACTGCAGACTTGAGGCTGGACAAAACTGTTTTTAGGGGTAATAGAACAAAGAAATAGTATTTAACATGTATGTAAGGTACCACATATAATAAATTTGGATGTAATGTGGAGCTGCAGACGAATGAAGAAAGAGGCAAGTTTAAAAGCTTGCTAGCAAACATAAAAATTACCCCAAGTGGATCCTAGAGTGAAGAAGAAGAAACTATCAACATGCACATCATATCCCTCCTGACAGCATCTGAAGTCCTTTAGATGCTGACAACTGCTGAAACACCACCACATCCCCACCACCAGAATGAAACCACCTTGGGACCCAGAGGAGCAGGGGAAGAGTGAGCATTACAGTAGGATAAAGAGGTAGACACTTTGTGTGTTCAATTATTTTAACTGTATTGTTATTTATGGAGACTTCCTCCTATATAGAAGCTTTTCCTGTAATTATTAGATCTGAACAAGTAATGATTTCTGGATTAGACTGTAAAGACTTTAATTATCACAACAACAACAACTTCTTGCCTTTAGATGTAAGGCGTGCCTCATCTTTACCCATAAAAAAGTTTTTGAGTGTAATGGCACAGATGTGGAATTTAGTGCCATTCTTCACTGTTTACTTGTACCAGCAGATGCTGTTGTCATGCTGTGTTTTAGGAGATAAATTTTTGAACAGTTGGGAGCACTAATTTTACTCTCTCCAGCTTTTTAAGGTCATGCAGATCTCATCTCTACAGCTTCATTTAGAGAGTTTTTATAGACTAAAGATGCAAGAATGAGAGCTAGACATAACATTGTCAGGACAGTTTGTGATCACTGGGATAACATCTATGCTCCAAGCACAATCTACTTGCTTCCATTGAAAACATAAAATGATCGTCTGCCCACAGTGATATCACTATGAATCATAGACATCAGTGTAACGCATCTTTGTCAAATAATTATTTTAGAACAGTAAATATCATAAAACTAAACTTTTTAACTGTTTGAAGTGAAACAAGCTAGAACTATGACAAAATTAAATGGGACATTATTAAACTCTTATATCAATAGCTTTTAATCTTTTCTGATCTGAAAATTCCCTGAAAATTTTCCAGAAGAACCCTTTGGTACAAGCTAATTTAAAGCTACTGATCAGAGGCTTGCTTTCCTCAATCACTTCCCACCAACTTATTTGCATAGTTCATGGACAATTTAAAACCACCGACTTAAACATCATAAGAATCAAACAGCTATGATTGTCAAGACTATTTTTTTTTCATTTTACATTGTTTCCATCTGCTCAGAACTACACAAATTATTCACCTAACATTCTAAATTTTTCCATGTTTGGTCTCAATTTAGAAGTAAATTTGTGTTCGGAAAGTGTGAGCAAAAGCCTTTCTGGGCATTTTCCAGTTCTGAAAAGGGAAAGTCTATTAATAACTTCTTTATCCAATTAAGAGAGGGAAAAAAAAAAAGTAAGTAATCTTTTTCAACAAAGAAAATAAAAACAAACTGTAACTGAAATCCTACAGGGCAAATAGTTCTTTATGAGGTATAAACTTAAAAAAACACCCAACAAGCAATTTGCTAACCCCAATAAAAGTGAGTTAAAGAAAAATCAGTCTGGCATTACCTATGGGGAATGAGGCCATGGACCACTGGTTGAAATGCAGGAGACTAACATTCAACCCAAACCCTGTGGATCTTTTAATACTGAAGCAACAACAGCGTCAAATCCCTATGAAAATTCAGGCTACTAAATGATGACGCAGAAACAGTGGTATTAGCGTGCATTCAACAAGCACTTTGTTAACTCTTCCATTCTGAACAGCTCTGTGGCTAAGTATCCGAGGGATGGCTCTGTGGTAATACAGACCCAGATTTTAAGGAGAACTCCACGCACAACGAACTACCAAATCACATCCTTACATTGGGTATGAAATTACCCGAGTGCTAGACAACCTCAGATATGCAGAGCCTCAATTCACAATAAAGACTGTGAAAGCCACAAAAATACTGTTCTCTACACTTCTGCTGTACAAGATTTTGTATGACCTAAGCCCCACAAGTAGTTTAGCTAATTTAAATGATTGGGACTATAAGCTCCAGTCTTACAAATGGATAAGTGTTTTCAGAGATCCAGAGCGGGTGAGAAGGTATAGAAATTTGACTGTACCATCAGGTAGAAGATTCAAAAGTTAACATATTTATTAACATTTCCATTTTTAAAATTTGATCACTACACAAATGGACAGTTTTGCTTGCAGTTAAACTGGCATAAAAGCAAATGTCATGACACTGCAGTTATATCTGCCTTTTACAACTGTAGATAAAATTACATTGCCTGGGAGTGGACAACAGTGGCATCCAAATAACTAGTGTTAAAACATATTCTGTTTTCCTCCCCAGTGACACCGCCAGGTCGCTCCTGCATAAGTGAGAAGAGAGTTTACAAACACTCATCCAAATGGATTTTCCGAATGTGATCTGTCATATTATAAAAGGACCCTTTAATCTGCCAAGATTCCAAATCAGACTGCAGGAGTCAATAGTCTAAAACATACTACGAATTTCTTCTCAGTTCTGGGAAAGCCGTGACTGTGCGGTAATTGCTGTGTCTGTTTTTCAGGCACCTTTACAACCACAATCTTTTCAGCTCTCATGTTCAGATTTTCCTTTTTGATCACTGATATGGAAACTAACCTCAGGACAGAAGATATCTTACTCCTTTTGCACCATGTGATTTCAAAGCCAAAACATTAAGTTACAATATGCTAGTGCAGTCTCTCTAGTGACGGATGCAGCTGGTCATAGAAGAGATCTTTCCTACCCTGCGAGGCTCCTATTTAGCGTACTGATTTTTGTCTAGTCTAATGAAAGATGTTTTGTAATGGATGCCAACTACTTATTGGTACTTATTGGTGCTCCTTGGGAAGGGGAAAAAGGAGAGTTTTTCAACAAGACCCAGAAGAGCTGCTCCAGATGACTGGAGCTGCACTGGGAAATTTACAAGCTGCTTTTACTTTAAGACTTAAAGAAAAATAATGAGAAACTTTTTTGTCTGTGCTTGCCTCTTCCCTTCACTGCATAGCAAGACATCCAAGCTCTCAATTACAGACAATCTGGAGTACCAACAAGTGCATTTCTCCATAAAGTTGAATAAATATCAACAAACATATATGGTAAAATACAGTCACTAAAGACCACTCATTCCCAATGCCCAAAACATTGTTTTGTCCATGGGGATCCATAACCACTGCTCCCCAAGTGACTTTTGCTCCCAGCAGTGCCTTCTTACCATGGACTTCCGGAGGGCGGACTTT
>NW_009218827.1:0-36853 GCF_000690835.1 Fulmarus glacialis
AAAAGTACTTTATGAAAAGTATTTATAATGTTCAAGCTTAATAATTCACAGTGAATCCATTAAATTTACAAAGGTGCTTTAATAGCATCAAGGAACCATTCCTAAAATACAATAGATTAAGAATTGCACACGAAAAAATCACTATTGCGATATCACAGTAAATGACCAGGATCCAAGGGTTTTTTAGTTATGTTTTAATATTTTCAGCCCTGTTACAACCACAGTAAAACTTGCATGAAAATATCACATTGTTAAGCACAGTGTGAAAGAGGTGCTGGGGAAGTGGAGAAACAGAAAGCTTTAGTTGATGCTGGTCTGAATATCCCATTTAACTTTGTGACTTTGATAGCTCTTTCAGTAATAAGAAGCTTTTATTACTGGTTGAAGTACTGTGGGTGGGTGGATGTGTGTGTGCATAGTCATAAATTCCCAGTGTATAATGCAGAATTTCTTCATCTGAAAGCACTAAAGCAAAATGCTTCCATGGATATGTGAGAGCTCCATTCTAAACCAGACAGAACGCAAGATGTTACATTGTCATTTTATCCTTGTAACTTAGCTTCAGGTTTAAAAGAAACCTTCAGCTTCCCCTAGATCTACATACAGAGCTTTATTCACGTTGCGTACCTCAGCCAAGAAATGAATCTAAAACAGAATGTGCGAGACTGCTGGGCTCACTGAACACGTATAAGCAGGTATCATCAGGTTTAAGAGACAGAAAAATGAAGAGGGAAAGACCAGAGTGACACAGACTATTAGCATTTTCTTTTGTAAGACCCATGTCCTCACATTCCAGTTAAGCAGAGAAGGTGCTTACTGCTCTAAGATTTTCCCCTCGGTAGATAATTTTTGCATAGTTGCACCATCGTACAGGGTGTTTGCTGTGCATGCTAAGCCTGCCCTGATGAGCCCTGCAGACGTGCCCGTGGCAGAGGTGCCGAGGGTCGGGAATGAGATGCGCTGCCAGGGCTGCGCTCACAGCTCTCCGTATTCAGGGCACGTGCTTGTCTCATGCCTCCCTCCTGCCAGGGCACTTTGGTTTTCTTAAGTTAAGCAGTACATTCAGCTATCAAAGGGGAAGGGTGAAGGCAAAGAAAAGGCCAGGAAGTTCCGATGTTTAATGAACCTTTCATTCAGTATATACAGCTTCTCACGTAAACAGAGTATGTGGAGGAATCCCATGGAGTTCAGAGCAGACAGTGCGTGGGCTAAATAGCTGAGCAGGAAAATAAGCAAAGAGTGGAAAAGGCTTATTTGGTTATCAAATCCAGTCTGTTGTTATTGTGGGCAATCCTATCCTATAATTCAATTCATAAATTGATGTATGATCCCATCATAAACTAAGGTATGAATCACAACAACAATTTTGTTGTGAAAAAGAGGATGTTCTAACTTTCTGTATAACCTTAGCGTTTGGCATGAGGGATGCAAGAGAGGATGATGACCACCACTATTCCTTCCTCCACAATAAACTTGCATGAAGTAGCAGGCTATTGCTCACCAGTATAGACTCTAAGAACTTGAAGAATAATGATAGGTCACTATGAAATAGTGTATTACTTACTTACCCTGATTCTGCATTTCTCCCCTATAATGTTTAGAAGAATACAAGAGGTATTTCTTCTGAGGCAAAAGTTAAATCACCAGGCTTTGAGCAGGATCTTCGGTTCCATGAGACTGAAATGCCAGCATACTGCATTCTTCTTTACATCCAAGCTGAACAAGCAGAACAAGCAGAACACTTGGCTCTTTGCAGTATAAGAGCTAGTGAGAACTCTGTATTATCTGTACACTCTTTGTCTTCTCTGAGAATATGCAAGATTGGTATCTAGATTCCAAAAATTGTTTAATATTATACAGGCTATGTTGGACCATGTGACAGAAGCTCCTGCCATGGGATGGTGATCTGATTCAAGAGTGAGGGGGATATGGGCCAGTACCTCAGTTCTTGCTTTCTTATCATGGCACTGAAAATGAGCTGATTCCCACGCCTGTAGCTGGGTAAAGCCATAGAATATCCCATGTCCAGGACAAAGCAATAGCACATCACCAAAAGTTATACTGCAACCAAAGAGATGATTACAGCTCCCGTGTATGTGTCAATCCAGCTAGTGTGGTGAGAACCAAGCAGCCAAGACGCAGCAGCACAGCCTTTATTGTGTGCTATAGCTGCCAGAATAAGTAGCCGGTGCCCATCTGCCTCATCTAGCTGGCACTGAAGCCACTGTTTCCATGACTTCATTGTCATAGGTACGCGTCGAGGGAGATGAGATGATGCTCAAGTATGCCTGCAGAGGCTGCAGCAAATGCTCTCAGTGTTGCACAGACATCCCTACAGCTGCACTCACCCTTTGCAGAGGCTCAATTTACCACCCACTCCTCCTAACTCTTAATTCCTGAAACTAGGTTTTACACAGGATTTGAGCAGCCCACACAAGGTTTTGTTAGTCCTCTTCTTATGAGAGCATTTTGCTTATACTGAATATACATAGGAAAGTTATTGACCCTGTTATTACTAATGTAAAAAACTTTAGAAAGCCAAATTTTTCTCTATAAATATTAAGCAGGAGACTTGCCTATGATTGATAGTTTTACTTTTACATGTAACATAGGTAGGTGTTTATGCTTTATATTTCATAACAGCATAAACAGAGTACTGCATGTACTATGTGTTCTGTATTAGTATGTAACTAGTACAGCAACCTTTGTGCAAGAGCCAAATGCCACCCAGAGACTAGACCTGACATGCATTTGTCAAAACCAGGAAAGGGAAAGCAAATTGGACAAACTGTACTTTCCTAAAATGTAACCTTTGCTATCCCATGCTATCATACCTCCTTAATAACCCACTGTAATAAAAGCTAATAATGAGGCACATTAAGATTAAATTAAGTCAGCTGAACAAATGAAAATGTGGAATTGCTATGAATCCCAAAGAGTAAATTCAAGTGTGGGTCTTAACTGTTGACACCCCACCCCTGTGAATGGGCACTTGATCTTCAGATCTGGGAAGCAGGTTGGCCTTGGGCCACTCCTTAGAACTGCAATGGCTGGGCACCAGCATGGTTAAAACAAGCCCATCGCAGAACGACAGATAATTAGTTTGCCAGGCTGTTTCATCCGATAGCCTGAAGGCTTAGATTAACAGCCTGTGTCTCAGTGACAAACTTCGGATCTTCAAAGGCTGTGGAATCCTCCCCATAGAAGGCCCCAGAGCTCCACTGCTTTTATCAGTCTGAGAAAATCACCCTGCTTAGACTGTGGGTTAGATTGAATTTTTATCCAGAAATGAACTGATTCACTCTGTAACATTTAAAATGAATAATTAAAACATCTTCTTGGTTAAAAAGAAAAGCAGTAGGTTTTGTTTCTCATAAATGCATACTATGCTGATCAATAGCTTCATCATTCTCTGACGTATGCCAATTTTATGATGAGAGATGCACAAGAATGCCTAATAATGGGCAGATGATTTGTGGCTGCTGTTACAGGCATGTGTCAACGAAATACAAGGTCTGTTTTGTAATACAAAGGCGCTAATCCTACTCGCTTTATTAATTAAATGGAATTACACGAGTCAAAAAGTAAGCATGATTTGGCTGTTGCAAGGAAGTTATTCTTGTTGCCTACATGAGAACTCCCTATGGGAGTCATATTCTGTTTCATTACACTTACAGTGTTGGACTGACTTCTGTTACAGAAGTACGCCTGTGGCTAGAGAACTTTCCCATGTTAGAGGCACGTCTCATCTCTGATTACTGACCCTATGTCTTGGACCTCATATGTGAAGTAAAACCGAAGCAAACTGATGCAAGGGCTTAACCTGTTGACCTTTGGCAGCCTTTGTCCTTGCTGTTGTGAGTAGCTGTTAAAGAACTCTTCAAGGAGATAGTGATTCATTGTGGCAGTGTGTGCAGTCATCACAGGGGTCACTGGTGGCTTGGTTACGGCTTGACCGGGAAGAGAATGGAGTCCAGGCCTTGATCTGAACCTTTGCAAAAAATAGTGCCAGAGGAACCAGGTCTAAATTGGTGGGTGGTCCTCACAGGTGATCAGATGTGATGAGAATCACCCATGCTCAAAGGGAAATGAAGGCTTCCCTTTTTCCAGTATCCAACTTGCCAAATTAAAGTATTTGTTAAGCACCAGCCTCTGTTTGTTTACGCAAACTTTTACATACATGCCCAACATTACTTACCTGAACAGTCCCCCTGCAGTGAGTGCTTTCAGGGCTGTGATCAACCTGGGAACAGGTAACAACCATGTGCAGCACAAGTGCTTATGGTGTCCAGATGTTCCTTCCCTAGGCTCAAGCATTAGGGACTGGGTGAGCGATCCATAAGTTATAATAAGATTTCTCAGTTTTAGATTTGGCAGCTTTTAGTGTTTATTTCTCTCTTACATTCGCTGTAGTATTTAAACTAAGCAGTGTTTTCAGGTAATTGAGACACTTGGGAAAACTGGTATTAACAAAATCTATTTTTCTGCGTAAAGTATTTGGCAGAAAATGACAAGCTTTCAAGTGCTTTTTTCTTTTTGAAATGCTTTTGGCTGTTATGAGTGAGGGTTAAAAAAATCTCTAGTGTGAACAATTGGCCGTTCACCCAGTGTAAAACGGCTATGGCTGTATTAGCTCCTGCCCTTAGGGAGCACTGTAAAGCCTTGGTAACAATATCACAGGCATTTTGGCAAGTACAAATAAAAAGAGAAGGCAAAATTATAAAGAAGGCTTCTGCCCAAAGATAAGCTTGAAACTACTATATCTACTATAACAGAAGCTACTCCTGAGTGCTTCCCCAGACTGCTGGCAGGAAGGATATCGAATCACTGAGGACTTTATGCTATCTCTCTGCTGTGCGTCTGGGGACAATCCAGCAAAGTTTCACTTCCCTCTTCTTTTTTTCCAGCTAAGTGCAACGTGACTATTTTTTATCCCATTTAGGAAGTATTTGTGATTGGATGAAAAATGGAAAACGCAAATGACAAATGGCTATGAAAAAACCACATCCTGGAAGTAGAGCAAGGGTGGTTGCCTGGAGGACTGAAAAGGATCTGGAAGGAAGTCTGAGAGGACTGACCAGATTCCAACCTGGCTTCTGCCACATTTCCCTACTGGGCCTGTGGTATTTCCCTGTGTACTGGATCCCCAAACTTTGGCATTTGTGCCTTTTAGCACAGCCTTCCCCACACTCAGTGCCCTGCTCCACCAGGGCGTTCGCAGTGCTAATTTAGCTGAATAGAGACCTGGGGGTGGATGTTGTTCTCCACAGGGTTTCATAGCAGATGGAGTAGAGCTCGGGCAATAGGAAACGTCAGAGGGGGAGATGTATGGAGAAGCCTGTATTTAGCTTCCATGTCTATTTAGAGCTGCAGCGGAGCTCAAAGGCTGAACTTTATGCGTAGACAATAATTTTGTCCTCCTTTCATTTGTTAATTCATTGGGAGGCCTCTTATCTCGGGTATTCCTCGGGTTAAGGGTGTCTGCAGTGGCAGCTCCTACATCCAGGAGAGTGTCCTTGCCACAAGGTGATATTTTGGGTGAAAGCCGCCATTCTTACTGAAACGAGGCCAAGACAGAAAGAATTACAGCTCAGAAAAACCTGGAGGGAGCCAGGTTCCCTGCTGTTCAGGAGATGTCTCTGGGACTGTTTCTTAGAACACCTAACATGCAGATGTCCCAGTGATGAGGGAGCGAAGCCCAAATCTTTCTGTTCAAGTTCCTGAGACCATTTCTCCTCTCAAATCCAGAACTCTCTTGTTCCCTGAGTTGCCTCCACTTGTGCTACTCAGCCTGCAAGTAGCAGCAGACCGTACAGAGCAGCTGTGGGAATCACCGGCCAAACACTCTTCCACAGCCTAAAGGGTCAGAGTCATGTCCAATGTACTCTTGCTATAGGAGGCCACATTAAAAAGAAGAAATTCAAAGGACAACTCATGTGCTCACTTTTGTTTGATGTCTAGAACATTCAGTAGGATTTGGGAACCCAGCATGACATGAGCCCCTGTCTGTTTAAAGTGATTTTCGTCAAGTCTGTCTCTGATCTTTTTCATCAGAGCATATATATTGCTTTCTTAATATACTATACTGCCCCTCTTCCCCTGACAAGCAGTACTTACTGCTGGGCAATCAAATGCAGGCAGAGTAACCTTTTTACCCATCTGTCTTGAAGACATCTCTTTATGTATTTTATTAACTGGATGCATTTATTAACATTGTGAGATATTTCATTAGTATAAGCAAAATAGAAGCATCAGCCACCAGTCACTGAAGGCATTATGAGGCATGGTTTATGAATATTCCATGGATCTGACTTAACATGTAGCCAGAATTAGGTGAAACAGTCCAGCTTCTTTCAAGGATGACTTCATGGCACACCTTGATTACATATTCCAGCTCTTTCATTTATTTGTTCAAGATAATAAAACAATTGTTTCTAAGACTGCTGAAAACGTGCTGTTGAGTCAATTCAGCAAGATGAATGGACTAAAAACTGCTTGTTGTGGGTTAACCCTCCCAGTAGGCAGCCCAGCCCCACACAGCCGCTCGCTCACTCCCCCCCCACCGGCATGGGGGAGACAGTTGGAAGGGCAAAAGTGAGAAAACTTGTGGGTGAAGCTAAAAACAGTTTAATAGGTAAAGTGAAAGCTGCATGTGCAAGCAAAGCGAAACAAGGAATTCATTCACCGCTTCCCAATGGCAGGCAGGTGCTCAGCCTTCTCCAGGAAGGCAGGGCTCCATCACGCGTAACGGTTACTTGGGAAGACAAACGCAATCACTCCAAACGTCCCCCGCTTCCTTCTTCCCCCAGCTTTATATGCTGAGCATGACGTCATATGGTATGGAATCCCTTTGGTCAGTTGGGGTCAGCTGTCCCGGCTGTGTCCCCTCCCACTTCTTGCACACCCCCAGTCTCCTCCCTGGTGGGGTGGGGTGAGAAACAGAAAAGGCCTTGATGCTGTTCAGCAATAGCCAAAACTTTGTTGTGTTATCAACACTGTTTTGGTCACAAATACAAAATGTAGCACCCTACAAGCTGCTATGAAGAAAATTAACTCCATCCCAGCCAAAACCAGTGCCCTGTTACACTGCTGAGAAGCTTTTGTTAACATTTCATTGCTAATTCAGAAAGATAAAATAATCTCAACTTGCAGAATTATTTCTGTGCATGGGTAATTTCTAATCTGTTGCTTATAGGATGTTTTAATAACTGTATGACAGCTGTTCAAAGCCAATTTTAACAGGGGAGGGAAACCGTTATACATTACCTCAAGACTATTTTGTAGTTTAATATGTTCTATAAGTGGTGACAGATGTAAATAGCTGCTGTATTTCACTGCAGGAAGCGGTGACCCAGGCAGACTGGCATAGGCTGATGCTCCCTTTGTGCTATTTCCAGTTGGCAAATGGTTCCTTTCTGTACTTCTTACTGTATTTACCCTTCATTTTTCTAGACTATCTCTTTTTAAAAGCTACAGTTGAATTTCAAGGGGCACATGTTCTTAACATATTTCACAGACTACTCTCCTATTTGGGAAAGTGCTCTGGAACATTGACTCCACTTGTAAGATTTTAGAGGACTACATTATCATGCTTCAAGCACTTAGACCCATTCCCATGGCATATTGGTCGACATTAGTCTGGTATATCTCCAGTTCTCAAGCTTATCTTCAGGAGGAAAGAAGGCTTAAGCAATTGGGCCATCTGTGTATCTGTTTGTGTTTCCTCTCCCTCCCAGTAATTTTTTTAACCCATGAACAAATTTCAGCTAAATTTGGCAGAGGGATACAGGTCCATATAATCATATTGCCACAGGTTTTGTCAAAGTAGAGGACTAAATAGAGAAGATGGGTTGCAGAACTGGCCAAACAAAGAGAAAGTCTGCAGTATGATTATTATTGTTAGACATCAGGCAATCAACATAAACAGCTGTTAATGCCCCCATTGCATAAAAAAGTTTCAAAACAAATATTGATGTTGGTGTCTAAGAAGCTGCGATCAAGTGTATGATAAAGTATATGCCCACAGGACACCACATCTCATTATTTCAAATATTTCTTCATTTTGTGAATAAAAAACAGACAGAAAGCAAAGGAGAGTTGTCTGACTTAATGACCTGTCTGCATTGTCATGATGTCTTTATTTCTGAATGATATGGAGGCAATAACATGACTATTCACAAGTCCCAAATTCTGTAACTGGCATTGAGCGAGTTAAAACTGGAGAGCTGATGGGTTTGATTTCTGACTCATTGGGTACTTATATTTTTTAGGATTAGATTTGGTATCAGATTGCAATGTTAATGTTTTCAGTTCCCCATGAATCAGAAAACTTCAAAGAATTTTTTCTGAAACACTGACATCTGGCGATTTGAAAATGAAGCACAGTTTCTGAGTCTTGCACTTTCTGACTGAAAATTACGTTGTTTCCAGTTTCCCCGCTATTTTTTACTAGTGGCCACAAAAGCCGTCTGATTTGGGAATCATCAGTAGCAGAGATCCTAGCAGCCAACAGTAGGGTTGGTCCACACAACTGGGTCGTCTGTCCTGGAGTCATATATCTCCTCTCAGATGGAGCTTACAAGAACATGGTTAGAGCAGCTGTGGAGCTTGGAGAACACTTGCCCGTGGAGAGGTGCAACAGCTGGGGCTGGATGTAAGAACAGCAGAACATTGAAACTCAGGAGTTATTGCAGTCTCTGAACATGTTGGCAGAGCTATGAGGTCTTTTCAGAGTCAGCTCTTAGGTTTACTGCAGTCAAGATCCATCCGTTTCTGATACCTGAACTAAAGCCCTGAATCCTGGCAGTAGGATTTGAGTCAGAATCCCTGGGCCAGGACTTGCAAAACCTTGATGAACATTGCAGCATCACTAATTCAACAAAAAACCTCACCCAATTTTTGGTACCCATTGGCTTTCTGCCTACATGTGTACTGCCAATGTTGCCACTAATAAACTTCCTGTTAGCATTGTAAATCTGCTTTGCTCTCTACTGCATATGCTTTGGGAATATCTGATAATTCAAAGCATCAAGGAAAAATGTTAATTATTGAGTACAAACTCTTCGAGGTGCTACACTGCCATGAGACCTCCTTTCCCAGATTTCTCTGTTTATTATAGGCCTTTTATAGCCATAAATGAGCAACAAGGAGGTGGGTGGGTATTTTGCAACTTACTCTTGGCCAAGATGTTCATCCTTTCCAACTGAAATCATTCTGTTCTCTGCTAACCTCTAATTTGAGAAGCTAGGAGGAAGTGCACCTTTTTAAGAGCTTTTTTTATTCACATAAAGTCCAGCAAAACCCACAAAGCTTTTTGTAAACTACAGAAGATTACTGAGCCCACCAGTGGGCTCTTAATTATTTGAATTTCAGCACATGATCAAGTACTTTGCTGGATGAGTGTCTGCATATCAGACCCAGGGCTGTTCTGGGTAGAGGTTCTGGGGCAATTTCTCTTTCTTTGCTGTCTCTAGTGATCTTACAGAATGAAGAAATCTGTCACACAAGCAAGGTCACTAGGATTAAATTCTTTGTGTGAGGTTAGAACATTGCCTATAATTTAAAGAATATAATACTTGTTTTCACTTGGAAGTGTTTCCAAAACATTTTTCACTAAGCTAGATGCTGTCTGCAAGGAGCTGTATGCAGTGCGGCTGCATTCTGGTGTACTGAGCTCCTTATCTTGCTCACTGGTTGTCAGCCTGTTTCACAGTGCTGTACACATCTTATCAAAGGATCTTACAGACTCACAAGTTAGGAGTGAAAGGATGGGCCCATCTATACCTACGCATGATTACACAGGGAAGCTATTCTCATTCACATCACTATAACTTTGCCCATATTGATTAGAGCACTTGTTTACCTGGAGAAATTGTATTGTGAAAGGAATTTATGAAATACTTCCAGCTGTCTCTGAGCTCTATGATTTTGCCATTACTGTAAAATGCCAATTTCCTCTCAGATTTGCAGTCTTGAGTTTGGAAAAGAAAGCTGTCACTGTAACCAGATACATGAGCAAGCACCGTTGTTCAGAAACATCTGACCAAAGACCAGGGGAGACTTCCAAATCTTGTGTTGTCACAGCCATATACCTGCACAATTCACTGTCTCTCCTCACTTCTCACACAGTTTCTTATTCTCTCTTACACGCCCATCAATGTAGAACAACGTTTTCAGTCCAGTCAGTTAGAAACAGCGCTGTTGGAAGCAAACCAATGATTTGTAAGAAAGAATTAAACATTGGCAATTACCCCTCTAGAATATGATTGTTGATGCTTATGGACAGTATTTATAAGAAATGTTAGTCCAACATAGTGTAATAAAGCAAAAAATAATCTAAAATCCTGATAAGGGATTCCAGTAATATATTTAAGTGCAGAAATCATGTTTTCCTGCTGCATAGTCACTGTGCTTCTCATTATACTTGGTGTGTGTATATATATATAAGCAGACTTTCACCACCCCAGAAATCACATGTATGTCCTGTCAAATGGCATTTGATGTTTCAGATGAAAAGTTGGGCCAGAAGTGACACGTTACTCATTGAAATGAAGGACATGTCACATGCAATTTCCTCTTCATGTCAGGCTGAGTCACTTTGCCCCACCATCTGGCATGTGAGATGTGTCAATGGCAGTGGTTCCTATTTCATGCACAACATCTGTTTGTAGCTCACTGGTTAGATGAGCAAGTCCCAATATCATCCCTGCCAGCTGTCTTATGTACTATTTCAAACTGCTATGAAACAGAAGGATAACTATAATATGGGATGTGTCATGGGCTATGCTCATTTGGCTTTGCTCATCTGAACCTTTGACATTGTGTGGGGTTCCTCATCATGGCTTGCTCCAGTTCTGCTGTGGATTAGGTTGTGTCTCAAGTAAGTTATTTTCAGAGTAAGGGAAGGATGTGTTAATAGTCTTGCTGTCTTAACATGAACAGATGTGAAAATTGGCATGATGCTGAGATGGGGCATATAAAAACAGAAATAGAAATTTGCATCAAACTTTGGCTCAGCAATAATTCTGGGAGTGTAATTTTAATCTAGTCTAATTGGCCTAATTTCTATGACTATTGATTTTTCAGCACATGTCTCTAAAGAACCATATTTAGGAAAATACTTGCAGTTGTCACAGCAGATGCAGCACCAGTCCATCTAAACAGGGAAATTGGTAGATTCAGGATTTGATACCACTTTTTGGGAAAAAAGATTATGGGATAAACAGCAAATATAGTGACATAAACTCTTGCATTATTTTTGTCCTTTCTGAGATGAAGTCAAGGATTATGCTTAGATCTAAGCAGGATATAAGCCAGGTCTCTGGCTGAGACTCAGCACTTTTTCAGCATCATTGTGGATGCGGAACAATTCCCTGTGTTTTTCTTAGCCTATTAGGCCCAAGATGATATAAAGTTCCAGGCAGAGTAAGAATTTCCCTATCCTCCTGTTCTCCACTGCTAGATAGATCCTTTGGGAAATGTAATTCAAGAGTTTGTAGTTTTTTGAGTCCTGGGCGAGAGCTCCATGAAGAGCTCTCACGTATGAAATTTGCTTTTCCTGCTCCCAGGCAAGGTCTGAACGTCAGGACTGCAAAGGGGCACGACATGGTGGGTGTATTACAGGGGCAGATTGGAAAAGAAGATTTAGTAGTGAGATACATCAGTTCCCCTTAAGTTCCTTGTGATGTCAGTTTTGTAGAACTCACCAGAAAGGATGATGGGCATATTTAATAAATCCTCAAATACATAAATAAATAAAAATGATCATCTGAACTGCCTGAAATATTAAAGAACATTGATAAATAAATTACAATATTTTCAACTTGGGTCCCTTTATGAAACGTTATTAAAATGGCTGTAACTATATTCTGACTCAAGAACTGGTTGGTGGGTTTAATCTATAATTTAATTTGCCTCAGAAAAACATAGCAGCAATGAAAAAGGATTGGTTAATGTCAGATGATATTGTATGAATGCTACCAATCAATCCAATTCTTTACCATCACATACATCCCAGTAAAACTGCTGAATTCCTTAACTTCATTTATATTGCCCCTGATTTACACAATCACAAGCGTAACAATATTAGGTCTTCTAATTTCTCTCCCTGCCCTTGCTCAGAACACCCGCATATTTCATTCAAGGTTTCATTGAGCAAGGATTGAAAAGAAACCCCCAGGGTTTGGCCAAGGGAATAAATAATTCTGTCATCTGGGAATATAAGTGAGAAGACAGGATGAAATGTCAACTGGGAATTACTATGCAAAACAGAGAAATGCAGAAGGCAAAACAATGTTAAAATTTAATTTGTGTGTTTTAATATCATTGTCTTTTTATATTTTAAAGGCACAATATAAAAATAAATATGACAAAGGGATAAATGCATCTAGCGTAATTAGCATGAAAATTACACCTCATTTGTTTTTTGGATATTGCTTTGTCTGGATTATAAATGGCATGTAGATACAGTAGAAAGTGAAATATCTCAGAATATTAAATTCTTTTAAGATGGTGCCATGGGGGCCTTAATGTCGTCTTTTATTCCTGACTCTAATTTATTGTTCTTGTGTTGTCAGCAATAACCCTTCCACAAAAATGCACTCTCTATTCCTGATCTGAGCTCTGCCAATTTCTAGCACACTGTCTACAGCGATAGCTAGCGCGGCGTGACAGTTTTATACTGAGTGGAAATAAGAACATGTTCCCTCACCATAATGTTCCCAGATAGAAGCTGAGATAGTGCCCATTCTTTTACTTTATGAAGTGTCCAGCAGAGATTCATACACGGCACATTGTACCAACTCAACATTTTCTAATGAGATGTGTTGGAGTTCATGATGTCGTGAGTTTTGGTACAAGCCTTAAAAGAAGATTTGGTGTTCTGAATGATATTTGGCTATTATGCAGTGACCCAAATCTGGGTCGCTGGGCATTACCCAAGACAGTGTTTCGTTGTCCAAGGTAGTGTGTAGAGGCGTGTTTTCAGAAACATCTATTTAACACCAGAAATGATTATTCACTAGCAACTGTCTGAGAAAGATCAAAATATGAACTGCAAAATCTAAGGGTCTGTTTTTGTTTTAGAAATGCTCTGCCCAAACCTATCTGTTAGAGGAGCCTGCATGTGGCACTTTGCTTGCTGACTTTGGGTCTCGTTTACCTCATTCCAGCCAAGGAAAGAATCTCTTTGACTACAGTGGAGTTTGTATCACCTGCCACCAGCCACAAATTCTGTCGTCTTCCATTATGAAATAACTTATTTTTGAGAACTGATTTCCTCAGGCTCCATTTAGAGGTATTTCGAGAGCTTTTTTTTTCCTTTGTCCAAAGCTGGTGGGGAAAACTCTGGAGTTGTCAGATGCACAGATCTACTGTGGCCCCATCAACCAGATGAGTTTTTTTATTTGATTCCCCAGACTATAACAGAGACATTCATGAGGTGATATTTTCCCTCCTCCAAACACCAGCATAAGTGTGTGTACTTCTTTTAAGAAAAGGGGAAGCATATGTTACTGAAAATGACTACTAAAAATGCTATCAAAATAAATAAAGCCAGTAGAAGAGGGAAACAGGACTTTACAAAAGAAGTTTGAAAGTTATTTACCTGAAAATTTTAATGACATGATTTTTTTAAAAGCCAGTTAGGAAAGTTTTGATACTTTCTAACTATCAAAAGAAGAAAAAGAGAAGAGAAATGTGTGAGGAAATAATTTTTTCTCCATCTAAATGCAGAGCGAAAATAAATATTTGAAATATTTACTGCAAAAATGAATGGTATTCTAAATGTTGTTCTGGCAAAAGTTGTTGTATTTGGAAAAGTTTCAGTAAGTGGAAATTCTAAATAGATCTGGACTAGAAATGGACTAGAAATTTTGAAATTAGAAATGTTGTAGGTTCTGAAAAATGTCTAAGTCTGTTGATAGTACAGTGTATGAAATAGTAAGGATTAAATTATATGCCCTGAAAACTCTTAAACTCCTTGTTTAAAAGCTTTTGATTTAACAACAGTATTTCTTGAATTTGCTTTTACTTAGGAACTTTTATACCTGATTATATCCTATAAATTGTAGTCCAGGAACTAAACTAAAATTGCCAGGCAGTTAAGAGAAAAAGAAAATGTATATATAGGACCTCTTTATCCTTCCATAGTGATTTGACAGCTGAAAGGTTAAATACATTACTCTTAAACCAAAATAAACTCATTCAGCAAAAGCTTGAAAGATTGGGTGCTGGAAACTAATCAGATATTTGCAAGAGTGTCTCATTATCAGATATCTTGGCCATATATTCCTTCAGGACCAGATAATTTTCAGAGCATTTGCGACCCTGTCCAAAATCATGTGTGATTTGTAGTGGAATGGAATTTGTGTAATGGAGTTCTCTCCATTCTTTTCCTCATATTTCACATTATTATTTATGCTCGCAATACAATAGAAGCAAAATTTCTGCAAGAACTTTCTGGTTCTAGTTGCTGTGTAGCGCTGATAAAGCCTTTCCCCCCAAAATCTTACATACTGGTCTCTTTTCTGATGAATAATTTCAAATACAGATATTTTCTAAATCTGAAAGAAACTTTAGAGATCTGCAGCTGTGATATCATAAGATCATACAAAATAACTCTAGAAGGGACCTTGAGAAGTCATTAAGTCCATCTCTTCTCCCTTAGGCAGAATACCTAAAGAATTGTCAAGAATAATTTGTCATTCTAAGCTGTTCTTAAAAACTTGAAATGATGGTAAGGCTATAACCTTACAGTCTAATCCCATTCTTAATATTCTTACCATTACAACATTTTCCTTATGTTCAACTTAAGTCTTCTCTATAACACTTTAAGTCCATTATTTTTTGTCCCATGCACAGAGGGCAAGAATAAAATGGAGGTCTTTCCTCTCTGCCATCTTCTCTGTCTGAGGGTCTTTAGCTCTCAGCAGTCTTCTGTGAACTCTAAAGCAATTTTATTCAACATACGCTGATCTCATAGTGTTGGATTTGCAACATCATATCTAGACACTCTAGATAATTAACATTTTTACTTGTTAATAGGAATCAAGGAGCCATGTGGAGATGAGAAGACATTTTATTTTTTAAAGCGTAGAATAGAATAATAGCTTGTCTGTGCAAATGATATTGGATTCGTTATATTGTGGATTTCTGCATTTCCTATATTATGGCACTGATCTTGCTGCAGAGACATCTTGTGAACTCTTGGGGACTTGCAGCACAGAATCCTTTGAAGAGGCTGAAAATTTTGTTTTTTTCTTTGCTCCTTCTATATCCATGACTAGCATCTGCTGGCTGAACAGCTGTACAAGCCAGGGGCCATCTTTTCAGGTTTTACAGTTAATGTCATCAGTTGTCATCTACTCTGTGAAGTAGGAACCAAGTAATGTGGTGGAAATGGCTTTTGAAACATCAGGAGTGCTATCTGGATGTAGCTTTAGCTTAGCACAGTGTCCCTTATTCAGTTTTATTAATGGTTTCCCTTTTGTTAAATCTGACTAACATATCTACTCAGTGTAAGGATACTCAATGTAAGACCTCAGAGAACTCACTTGTTACAAAAATTTGAACTCATTATTTTTAAGAAATTAAGCTGGATAATGAAATGATAATGTCGATGTTATTATCCTCCACCACCATGATTTTAAAATTGAACGTAAAGTCTACTCCAATTAAAATCGTTGCATGGAACATAAAACCAAAATGCTATGATCCTGGAAACATTTAGACATGCACATAAGCTTTTAAAAAAGTTCCCAGACACAAGAACAAAGCTTTTGTTCATTCAAAGGGTAAGTCAGCTGAAGTGATCTTCATACATTAAAATTGCTGGTTGCACATTGTGCTAAAGAGGACAGACTCATCACAGAAGGCTGAGCACGATAAACCAGAGAATGATCAAGCTTGAAAGAAAATGTAGTAGCATTTCAACAAGTAACATAGATTCTTTATGAGGCCAAAATGCTAAATGAGTTAACAGTGGGCTTTCATACGAATCTTAAACCAGGAACAAAGACGGAGATGAGAAGCATCTATATATCAATATTACATACAAATTTCACTCTGCTCTCTGAAGTCTTACTTGTCGTGGCATAGTGAAGACCTACATCATCCCTAAATTACAAACGTTATGAAAGACAGCATTTCCCACTGGAACTTGTGCTCACCAACAAGAATAAAGTTTTATAGCAGAATCCTGGTTCCAATCGTGTTCTTTTTAAGGAAAACAGTGACCAATCCTTGCCCAAATAATACGGCCTCTAATTTCCTTGGGAAGAGCATTTTACAGGCAAGTATTATTTTCTTGTCAGGAATTTGCACACCACTTTCAAATCAGATGTTCAGTCTTGTACACAAATACTCCTTTTACATATTTGCCTGGGTTTATAACTTTCCCAGGTCATCATTTATCTCAGCTGCCTATATGTAACCCTTGCCTGTCCCTCTCCTATCCCCCCAACTTGCATTAGATAGGTAAGACTTCCTAAGATGCAGGAACTGGAGTTAATAAAATGGTCCCCACTTGCAGAACCTGTTGCTGTTATAATAAGGTAGAGGTGGAAGCTGTGTAGCAAGTACATGGCTGCCATGTGTTTGGATGTCTATCCATAAACTGTTGTCCAAATAAACAGCCATGAATATCAGTCTATATTACAGCTGGGAGTCCGGAGACTTCAAAAGAAGAGTAAGCAATCTAGTACGTACCTGCAGATGTGGCAGCTATGCATGCAGGTAGCTACAGAGACACTGCAAGCTCCACCGTGAAAACAGCATTCTAGGTCTAGAAGTGACAAGCAATCAGATGGAAAAGAACGTGTGTGTTTTCTCCCTTTTCAGAATAAATCCTTCATTTACATCCCATGCACTTGAAAACCAATCCGCAGGGTGACATCAGGTTACTAACACTTATTTGAAGTGGGAAAGAGAACATCAGTCACCTGCAGGTGAGAGACAAAGTGCGGGAGAGAAAAATAAGATGAATGAGCATCCCTTTGGCGGGTCCAAGGACAGGATCTGGCTGGCTGCACTCCTCATTCCCCTTCTGATCGGCACTTAGCAGGATCAAATCCTCTTAGTGCCTCTGCCAAGTAGGAGCGCTCTGGGTGCAGCTTGAAGGAATGTGGTTATCAGCACAGAAACCTCTGCTTCATTTGACAGTTTTCCTCCTGCTTTGTAACAGCAGACTGCTCTCCCAGCTCCTTCATGTGTTAAAAGTAAGCGGCTCAAATTATAATTGGCTACTTAATTTTATTTTAAAAGGACAGTGAATTTATCTCATGTAGATGTAGTCACTTTGGAATACCAGATTTCTTCTTGGTTTCCAAACTGAGTCCATAGTAAGACTTAGCTGCCCCTGAGGAGTAGCTCCAAGGTCCCCAGTAAGGTACAGGGGGAGGCCAGCACCAGCCACAGGAAAGCACCAGATTTCCAGAAAATTGTTCCCCTTGGGAATGCCCGCGCATGCCCACAGGGAGGGTGTGAGGAGCGTCAGGTGCAGTTAGGGACCGCTCTGCAGGACATCTTACTTTCCCAAGTAACTAGCGACAGGACGAGGGAAAATGGCCTCAAGTTGCACCCAGGGAGGTTTAGACTGGACATTAGGAAAAACTTCTTTACTGAAAGAGTGGTCAGGCCTTGGAACAGGCTGCCCAGGGAAGTGGTGGAGTCACCATCCCTGGAGGTATTTAAAAGACGTGTAGATGAGGCGCTTAGGGACATGGTTTAGTGGGCATGGTGGTGTTGGGTTGACGGTTGGACTCGATGATCTTAGAGGTCTTTTCCAACCTTAATGATTCTATGATTCTATGACATGGTGGCACACCTCAGCTCTGATACTGGTCCCGGTTACCCACGGAGGCTGAGCTTCCTCGCTCCCTCTCAAAAAGCTCTCACCGGGCACTGTGCGTGCCAGAGAAGCAGAGGTGCGAGTGAAATGCAGTTTTCCTCCCTAACGGACTGCATGCTGATTTTTTTCCCAAACATAAGCTCTGAGTGCAATTTGAGATGCCTTCTTGCAGAACCACCATCATAATGGTTGAAGCACTAGTTGGCAAATTCTCTAAGGATTTTTGTTTTTTAAATAAGTATTTCCTCCTGCTTTTTGAGCACTTGTTTGCAAGCCTAATGCTAACTTTCTTTCTGTCAGTTAAGATTACTGGTATAGTCCATCTTAGAGAAAGAAAAGTATGCCAGGAAGCAGATATATAAAGCAGTTTTTAGCTGTGTTTCAAGTTGCACAGGTTTGTGGAGCTGATTGCAGTACATAAACAAAAGATAGAACAGGATGTTTTGACTTCAATCACTGTGACAGCAGTCAGATACAAAATCTAACTTCAGATGATGTAGCCCAGAGTAAACAATGAGATTCACTAAGGATCTGACACCTATTTTTTCAAGAACCCTTTTCAAAGAGACAATTACTCAGATACGTGAAGGTCTATTCACCTGATGTTTTTATTTTGAATAAATTGGCAGCAGAAGCTGACAGCTTTGACAATTGTCGTAGAGGTGTGCAATGCATAAGTATCTGTAATAATTAAGCTTTATGTTTCAAAACATCTCAGCAACTATAAAGGAAATACCATTAAAAGGAAGGAGAGAGATGCTCCTGACTGGATCTTCAGTGAAAATACCCCTTCCTCCCAGTACCCCATACCTGATTACTTTTGGTTGCCAGAAAATCTTCGGCATTTTGCTGAATTCTAGAACTCCTTCATGGGGGGGGGGGGGGGGGGGTTTGTCACGTTGCTGTTGGGGGGGGGGGGGGGGGGGGTTTGGCATCATTGATGCTGACCTGTTTGGCACACATAACAATTGGGAAAAATGGCTGGAAAATTTAATAGTCTCCTAAAAGCAAAACAGACTCAGAGAAGAAACGGTCTGCTTTTTTGCTTGGAGAAGATAATGTTTGACAGAATGCACATTAGTTAGTGGAAGGTACTACTGCTGATTTGCTATCTAACATTTGCTTCTTTAAAGAAGTTTTAGCCACGTGCTCTCTCTTTTTTTTTTTCTCATAGTGAAGCTTCTGTACGTTGCATGAAATCCATGCAAGAGCTTAGCTCCCTGTGACCACAAGAGCAGCACCAAGCTGATTAATTCTGCTTATGCAAAATAGTCTCTCAGACTGAAGCTTATATTGAGGAAAATATGTGGGTGGCTGTTCCCCTAAATACACACTTCCCAGAAGGGTTAATTATTCGAAGAAGAGGTGTTAGGGTACCAGTCATATCATTGCTTCTGAAGCCAGAGCTACAGAAGAGGATAAGGAAAGGACACACAAATGCAGTGAGAAAATATTTTCAGCTATTATCAATAGTACAGCAAACTGAAAAGCCTTTGGGAGAATAGGGGCTATTACAAGTTTGCCAGCTGCCATCCTCTGTGCCTCAGGTGCTGTCCAAACCACAGGACGAAACGCCTGCCCTTGCCCCAGAGATTACTCCCTGGGCGCGAGGGAGACGGGGGCTGCCGACGGACAGCCAGGGCTCAGAGGAGCAGCATTGATAAGCAGGGGCTTCAGCTTTGCAGCCCAGCTGAGGATCCTCTCTGATGTGGTATTAACTGAAAATTCATATGTGGAGCAGAGTGGCAGAAGCTCTTCTGGCTACAGCTCTGCCTGCGTGGGAGAGAGAATTTGGGATATCTGCAGGTACAGTGGTGAGGAGTCCTCTCTAGTTCAGGGCAGAGATTGTTTCCTGTCTTCGCCTTGCAAACCTTGGGGGTTTGGGTTGATGGCAAGTTGAATATGAGTCAACAGTGTGCCCTGGCAGCCAAAAAAATCTATGATTCTATGATTCTATGCAGTTTCCCTGCAGGAAGACTGGATTTCTTACTTCCCTAGACTTTTATGAGATATCTCATAGCCCCATGATCTTTTGTGCCTGTCTCTTGTTTTACGACTCTCTGCTCATGCATCACTTTTCCTTTGTGGCCATTATAAAAAAATCATTAGCCTCTCATGCTATAGAAACCCAGTCCTGCCACACCACCAGGAAAGGCACCCATGCAACAAACAGACAAACCCACAAGCAAATTAGCTATATAATCTTAAAAATAAGTCACCTCTAAAAGCAATCTAGGAAAGAAAAATGCAAACATTAAAAATGCGTAGAGGGATAGAGGGATGAAAGCAGCTCGTACCCACTTGAAATAATTTCATATTTATATGAGGGGGACCATATATTTTTAGATTTCTGCAGGTTGCCTTTTCATTTGATTTGTTAGAATAAAACAGAATCTGCTGCATGGAGACGTCACACAAATGTCTTGGAAGACTGGAGAATAAAGAATTTCTGCAACAGCAATAGCAAAAGGAAACACTTAACTGAATCTTTTTTAAGCCTCTTTTTCTTTTGGTTGTTGCAAGTTGTAAGAAAGGAGTTTTCTGAGGTGTGCTGCTAACAGTCTATTAAGGAATCCATACATAAATGCACCTAGCAAAAGCATAAAAGGTGAAGATGGCCCAGTTACAATACAATTTGAATTTATTTTTCATATGGTTACAAAGCCTTCATTTGCGTTTGTTTGAATAGCAATCAAAAGAGACTCACTCATGCTGAGTACTATTTTCTTTAAAAGTGAGCTGGACACATTTAGGGACCAAAGCTGAAGTTACAGATGTAGGATTATTTCTTCCCTGTGAAAATGATTTATTGCATAGTTTTTCTCTTCTTCAAGCAACAGAATGAAATTTCACTCTCCTCTGGGAGTGGTAGAGGCAAAACATTTTAAAATGATTGAAATGACCAAAGTGTCTTCAGATGTTACTTTACAGTAGCAAACTTCACTGGAAATTGCAGCTGTTGCCTCGGGGTGAGCTTCTGATCATCACACAATGATAACTGCGGCTGGGTCATAGAGCCTTTAATTGCCTGTTTCCTCAGGCTGATCCTGGAGGACTCGAATATGAGAGAGAAGTTGTGCATTGCCAGTTCATGGGCCTCTCGGGAGCGGCACTAATTACAGACCCTTGCTGTGTTGTGTGTGTAGATTTTTCTTAATTTCTCCATATGAAAAAGGTGCAGGCAGCAAGGATTGCTTTACACAACCGACTGAATCACAGTGAGAAATTTCTTTTTCAGCAGAGAGGTGGTTTCCACTTAGTGGTGTTAAGGCACTGCTAAAAGCTAGAGAAAGCATTAACTTAACTCCCTTTAGTCGCCCTCTAGACACCTGTGGGATTAGTTCAAAGGAGTGAGAGTTCAATGGCACGAGAAAGAATTACATGATCATGCCCATGGAAAAGCCGATTTGGTAGAGCTGACATATGGAAGTAAAATGCAATATATAAGAACCCTTATATAGGGTTCCCACCTACAGACTTGGCTGGTGCTGGCCTGCGAGTCCAAGTGGGAAGAACTCAGATTTGTCCTACCCATCCCCTTTCCAAAACCTATAGGAAAGAATCTGTAGAAAATATATAGGAAAGAACATTCTTCACATTGAGAAAGAGCAGGACCAGAGTTTTCTTTAAAAACCCCTGCCAGGTTGGCCTGGCTTATCTTGAGCATGTTTGTAGATCTCAAATGTAATCTAAAGTGTAGGTAACTAAGAGAGAGAGCTCAGCACTGCCAGAGGATGACTCCGATACAATCCTAGAATAGTTAAAACAGCCTGAAATAGGAATTAATTTGGTAAAAAGACTGAGAGGATGAGTTTCTCCAAAGAGCCATGAGAGCTACTTTGGGTTGCTGACCCCCGGCTCATGCCTGAGCAGTGACCAGTGGTGGCTGCTGTGTCCTTCCAACCCTTGGTGCTTCTCTGGTGTAGCCTCCCGCCTGTGAAATGGAGACCGTAAGACTGTCTAGACCCATCAACAATGAGAGCTATAGCACACTGAAATGGAGCTTTGTGATGTGTTCTCCTTCTTCCAACAGAAACTTAAAATTGGGTTGAAAAGAGGAAAGGGAAAAGGCAAGATTTTAAGGTTGATGGAAGCAATAAACCTCACGTCTATTAGAATCCTGTGACAGACATGGTCAAAACATGTCTACTGATGGTACACCTGGGTCTCCCTTTTTGTCCGACTTCTCTGTGCTTAACTCAGCTTGAACAGGAATTTGGGAATGGGCTGTCATCTCCCCTGCACTTTCCAAAGAGGGAGACATACGACCTCCAAAATGGGGAAAACCACAGGAAAATATTACGTAAATTCAGTGTCATGTAGCTCTTTCCCCCCCAGGAAATCTCAGCCATATTTCCCAAGAAAAATTAGCACAAATTTAAGACAACTCAGTGCATTTCCTCAAGAGGTAGAGGGCTGAAAAAGGACAGAGGCTGAAGTACATGCTGCCCCTCTGCAGTCGTTCACAGTGCGGCAGAAAAACCTTCAGTATGTCTGCTCACAGTACATTACTTCCCTGGCCTCCTATTCCTCATCTAAACTGGGCATTGAATTCACACTGGTTTCATCAGCAAAAGAAGGAACAAAACAAGAAAAAAACGTCAGAAATGTTACAACATGCTTAATTTAATTGGATTTTCTGTTCTGAATCAGGAGAATGAAAGAAACATTAAACAGAACATGCCCAAATGTTAAGGCAGCATGAGCAGCGCCATCTGTCACAATATTTCTCTAGTTATTTTTAATCTCTTACATAGTTAAAATCACGTTTTCTTAGTGAGAGGCATTATTGTAGAACATTTATCTATTATAAACAGGAGCTAAAGTATTCATTATCCCCAGGATCCATTAGTAAGAATAAATGACCAGAAGAGAGGTAACTGTATAGATTTCATGCTCTGCACTGCTCGATATTTGATAGAAATGTCAGAGTTATCGTATTAGATCATACTTGAAGGTCTAGTGAATTTGTTATCCTTCCTTCAGAGGTGGCCACCACGACGCATGTCAGGGAAACCTCATGGTAAAATATCTTCCCGAACAAACTGTTTTGGAGGAAAAGATTCTTCTTAAACCCCAAGTGGTGGCCAGTGACCTGAACTCAGAGAGCACGCAACATTATTTTACCCCTCTTCTATGTCTGTAAGTGCTTAAAACCAGTTAAAACCCCACTAAATTCTTGCCTCGAACACTGTAACGGTCTGAACATCGTTGTACTAATGACAGGGTTAACAGAAGGGGCTTGAGCAGATGCAGGGAGGGTACCTCAATGGCACTGGCTCCTGCGCTGGGAGGCCATCGCTAGGCAGCATTTGTGGTCAATGGTGAAGAGCAGCCTCCTCACATGGACGGTCTGGCGAGCAGACATTTAGCTGGGGTGTATCAGCAGAGCTCCACTGACGTCAGGGATTGGTACCAACTGCGCATCTGATCTGCTATATGCACACGCACGCATAGTTTCAAATCTTACATTTCTCTGCTGGGAAAACTAGCAAAGAATAAAAAGCAAATAAAAAGGCTTCTTGAGAGACGCACGTACAGCTTCTTAAACACACATGAAGAACAGTTTCTGTTTCTAAAACTTGGTTAATTTCAGTCTCCTTCTCTCTAAAAATTGCTCTGGATTTTCCATCAAATTCCTCATTTCTGTAGATTCTGGTTTTGCTTTTAGATCATCTAATGAAGATGCTTTTTGACAAACACACAAGCTAGGAAGCCAAATGTTAACAGCAATTTTATTTGAGCTGCAATTTAGTGAGTACATACCTATAAACAGCCATTCTAGTAATCCTGGGCTGTTAATCCTTGTAAAATAGATGATGTGCTGAATGCAGAGCAGCTGGCCTTGTGGCTCAGTGACTGATACTGTCTTGATTTGACATATGCTGGCTAGTCCATACAGCGGCAGTGCTGGCACAGCCTCTGTCCAAGCTAGTTAATTTAACCTCCGTCCTCAGCATTACCACGCTCGTGTAATGTGATCTGCGCAGGCGGGCTACCATGCCCGGGCACAGTCCCTGTCATGTCTGTGGGATGCCACGGGGGTTTAATTGTTCAGGGCCTGGGGGTGGGATATTTAAGAACGCCAGATGCCTGATTATAAAATACTACAATTTAATGGGCTGCCACAATTCCAGTGTTGCCAAGTCTTGCGTTTTTATCATGAAGCTCATAATATTTGATGTTGTACTCCAAGCTTCAGCATCTGAAAATATGGGGTTATGGTCAAACTGTTAACATTTGTACACTTATTTTTAAAGGTTATTTTGTAGCTCCCTAGCTGCGAAGAAAAGCTCACGTTTGTGGCCCTAAAAATTCTGTTATAATCTCCAGTTTTGTGAATACTTGATACAGCCTATATATAATTCCTGCATAAATACATTGCTGATGCTGCGAGGGATAAAACACCTCCTACTGGTAGCGATTGCTTTTATCTCTAAGGACAGCAATGGTAGCTGAGGATGTGAGTTGTTTTCTGCTCTGCTGAGTCATGCACAGGGCTGGCAGAAAAATTTTAAAGTACCCCAATCTTTTATAAAGTTGCTCAATAGAAATTGGGCACAACCCTAAACTCCTGCTGTCGTAAATGGACAATGGTAGAGAGATGGAAATAAAAATATTGGGAAATTGGCCAAACATATCTAGGAAAAGGCTACTGTTTGTTGTAAAAGCATGAGACAGTGTATCAAAATGCTTGAGCTGTTATGGAAGAGACTGACGGACTTCAGCTGGGAAGCCTTTCTTATAATAAAACTTCCAGTGAAAAGTTTTATGACTTTGATACATAAAATAAACAATCCTTTTTTCTCATAACTTTAAACACAAAATTTATGTTAAGTACTTTAATATGCAGCCACGTGGAAAGACACTTTTGGTAACATGCCATCCCTTACAGAAGTAGAAAAAAGAAGAAAAGACACTGGCAGAAATGTCCTACCTGCTGGCAGAAATGCAGAAGCAGAAACCAGTTGCAAAACAGCTGCTTTAAAAGAATCGCTTCTCTGGACACTATGGAATTTAAAGGACCAGTCAAAAATGGTGAGCGAGAAAAATGCCCTATAAGAAGGCCTGTATGCATTGGTGGCAGTCCCTAAACGTAAGTAATCAGCAAAGAAAAATCTTCTGAATTGTGTACTTAGCTCCTTTTGCACAAACAGGTGACATCATGTTTCTTTTCTAAGAATTAATATGGATTGCAAACATAACTAATGTGGCTAATGCTCATCCAATGTGGATGCTTATCCAATTACTGACTGCAAAACAGTTATGTCACAAATAATCCCGAGACCAAGCCTGAAACCCTGGCCATGCTGGAGTCAATATAATTTTTCCGTGTGCTCAGTGAGGTCAGGATTTTTCTTGGAAGCACTTTACAGTAGCAAAAATGACTGAGGTCAGGAAATGAACAATAAAAGGGATGGGTTAGTGCTTTCAGGTAAAGGAAAACCACAAAATATTCTTGGCCAAAAAGTGGTCTTAAAATACAGAATAACATTCCTTCGTATAAGCACCCTTTTAAAGTACACAATCAGCATTAAAAGACATTACTTACACTTCTACATTAATAACCTTCTCAGGGATTTATTTGTGAAACATACAGCATCGGGGAAAATGTCAGTCAACAGAACAGATATTGAAAGCTGTAAGAGGCTTATATGGAGATTATATTCACAATGTATTTCAGGAATACATGTATATTCTGTCTTCAAATTCTATTAGCTGATGAGTGTCCATCAGCTTATGGGCATCGAGACTCATCTTTGGGGCTCAAGCCACAGAGCCTGCAGAGAAACAGAGCTGGGAAATGAGGAGGCTCCTATACATCCCATACCATCGGTGCCTGTGGACAAAAAGCTTCATTTAACACCATTTAAAGAAGTAGAAAAACAGATCACCTCGCTGCCTGTTACTGTCGCATCACAAGAATCTATGAGCAGTGCTAGCTAAAGGCATATGCAAAACTTAAAGTATCAAACGGACCAATTTAATACAGGCCCTTAGCTCCTGTGAAAGTTAATCACGGGAGATGCAGATTTTTCCCGCACAGCCCCAGAGCAGCACGTAATTTAAAAGGCCAGCAGCAGCGTGGCCCAGCAGCCAATATTGAAGTCCCACTGCAAGACAGAAGAGCAGATCAGCTACTCTGAATATTAACAGCCTTGAAAAGGAAGCAGGATCAGAAATAGGAAAAGGGGAAGAAGCCAGTGGTGATTTAGATGAAGTTCAAAAGGAGAAAAATGAGGGGAGAAGAATAAAATAGTGTCCATTGCCTCACAGTAAATGGAGAGTTGCTGCTTTGCAGCTCACTTGTGCTGTGCTGTTCCTCTGCAATCACTTGTTTACATGTCGGAGCCCTTCGTTTGAAAAGCAGACCAAACGAGGGTTTGTGTTAATTTGTTATGATTCACATTTCTCCAAGAATACCATTCTTTCCCTGCAGAAACAAAACAATTTGTCAAATCATACCTGCTCTCCTTTATCATGGTTTGGCTCTTGTTTCCCAGTTTGATCTGATGCTGGAGTTTCATCAGGATGTAGCCCTGTGACAAATGCAGGATGGGCAGCGCAGCACACAGTGGGCAGGGAGGGATCTGTGAAGGTTTAGGAAAGGCCCTGCCTGCACCTCCATTTTGTGAATCATTTAGGGCAGAGCCGCTTAAAGAAATTCTTGCTTATTCCCTACCACCTCCTCAACTGGACTGACTCACCTGCCCGTGTGGCTGTGTGCTAAAGAGGATCTGTGGAATGGTTTTCCGACACTTTCCCCAAGTATCTTGTTTGTTTTCAGTCAGATCATTTCACTTACGAAATGCTCAGCGCACGTTCAGCCACCCGCAGAGATGAATGGGTACCAGCGAGAGGACAGTCCCCGCTGCTGAGGAGTGGCTGGGGGGGAAGAGGCAGGGAAGGCTGCTAACCTGGCCTGGGGACTCCAGGTGACATGGGAGTGCTTCATATATGAAGTCTGCTAGGATGGACCTACTGTGCACCAATAAAAAAAGATATTTCCTTCCTTTAGAAGATTGGGCATGGTTTATTTAAATGTATTCATCTATATAATGATATAATGCATTATCATTATATAAGCATTATCTTTCAATTCCTCTGCTCCTATGTAGCCGAGATGGGCAATGTCTATAGAGGGACTTTATAGTGTTTTATAATGGCTATTAATTGTAATAGAATAGTATTCAGTAACTTGTGATAGGTACTTAATAAAAATTCTTGACTGTTTAGTTTTTGCAATTGATTTATTATTCATGGTGGTAAATTGGAGACAGCTGCTGAAATAACAAATAGATCTGATTCATGTGATTCTCTTTTTTTTATCTCTTTCTTTTACTCATATCTACTACTCAGCTTCTTATTCAGCTTTGACTGATTTCTGTCTCTTGTTATCTTGTACTACTAAAATTAGATTTTATTCTTAGATCCCACCAACACAATGGACAGATGTAGACCTGTGTTCATTAGCAGCAAAAATATCTTGGGACAAAAGCTAATGAAAACCTTTGTTGATGTATTGAATACATACAGGAAGAGCACTCAGACCAAGGAGGTGCTAAACCCTGGGGTTATGTCTGAATACTTGGGCCCCACTGAATTCGGGCAGGCTATTTACATACTGAGTACTCAAAACAGCCTCAGCTTGCAGCAAGCACCGAAAAAACAGGAACAAAACAGAATATTACAATTGGTCAGATATAGCTAACTGGACAAAATGAACAGAGAAAGGAAAATATTTTAATTGTAGAAAACCAGTTACAGACAGTTAATGATTAAAATCAAGGTTGTGATATATATTTATTTATATAATTTTAGTCGAAGTCCTATAGTGTTTTTCAAGGATAAACCAAACAATTCCAGTGCTTAGTGGAAGATAGTCCAGAGCATTTTTTATGAGTAACTAGTAGTGAGGTAGACAGGACTCTCAGCAACAATCAGAGTTGTATAAGCAAGTTAGAAATCTGTGAGAGAATTGACATTATCTGTTGAGGAACATGAAAACGAGGAGGACAGAGTTATTGAGTTAGATATAATAGTGAGTGAGCCAATGCATTCAGTGTGTCCTTAAAACGCGGATCCTCTACGTGATTTGTGTCCAAATGCTGTTCAGAAAAGCACTGGAAGGAGCTCATAGATTACTTTGCAACAGGCCAGTCATTGCTGCATTTTACAAAGTGATATTTAGGGAGTCCTTATTACAGGTACCCAATCATTTTCTGAGTGAAAGATTTCTTCTCTTTCTCTATGAAATTTAAAAACGTCCTTACTCAGGAAATGTCTGCAGAACAGGTGCTATTTTTTCTTTCTGGAAGACAGAAGTGTTGCTTGTTGCACATGCAGTTCTATTAACCCATACTTAGTCATTCAGTTTCCACAGCTAAAGCAGAACGGTAACATCCTTTTAGGGCTTATGTTTAATGCACTTTCTGAATGTCATGTTGATGCAATGCTTCAGCTGAGCCTTTTTCAGACTATACAAAATTCATAAGGCAGAATGACAGTGCTTAAGGTTGCTCTGATAACTGCTGAAATCCGTGGAAAAACATCCATTAACTTGAATTGCTGCTCGTCTAAGCCTTTAATGACAATGGAAGCCCCCATTAAGAATAGAGAAGGCACTGCCATTTTGGTGTATTTTCAAGCTTTCTGTGTATGTAGTGCTGTGTGTCTTACTGCTCTGTGCAACAAAGGAATCTGCTGCATTTAATGAGTGACTACTGAACTCATCACACTTTGTACATAGCGCCTTTCTTTCTGTAAGATCCCACAGCACTTAGTGAGATACTGATAAATTGAATTATCTCGAAGGAAGACTTATTGTGGGCTCAGGTACTATAACCCTTCCTTCAGCTGTGTGTCCTGCCACAGTACAGACGCTGGGTCGGTTGGCGGGGAATGGTTTGCCACCATGCAGACACCATGCATGGCAGCTGTCTCTGGCCCCAGGTTACCTCTCCCACTCCAGCAACTCTTCAGCTACTCACAGCAATTGCACAGCAATAAAATAGTTCAGTGTAGCAAGTGGGTGGACATTAGTTCCATGTGAAACTGCAAAAGGAACATAATTACTGTAGGCAGAATATAATTACTCAGAGTGGAATCTGGCTTGAGCTTTATGGGCTAAAGCTTTCCTTTAGAGACAAGGACTATTGAGATTAATGAGCATAACCAGTCTGTGCTTTTGTTTTAGATTTCAGATGAAAGACCGTTAGTTCATGAGCTCTGAGCACCATGATGGGGCATTAGTTCATTCATCTGTCACCTGCATTAGTGCTGTTTCATGTTGTACTTTCTTGAACGTGGGCAGAGCTAAAAGTCTCACCAGAGTCAAAATCAGTATTCACTATAAAGCTATGCACACCTTTTAAAGCTATTAAACCAACCCCTGCATCCTGTTCCACTAAAGTTCATACTGATCTTCTGCTTTCTGTTGCCCACCTCCCAAAAAGCAGAAGAGTCTTCAGAGGGACTTTAATACCATTAGCTCAGGGTCTTCTGTCAGTTTTAAAATTTGCAGATTATTTTGTATATTACCTCACTGAACTGGTAAACGTTTTATGCATTATTTTTGTGGGTCATTCAGTAAGATATATTAATCTCAAAATGACAATGAAAAGAATCTTTTATTCTAGCTACATTAAAAGGTTCTGTACCTTCAGTTTTAAGGTCTGGTACACTGATTATGTGGCATATTTTCTTCTGATTGCACTGCACTGAGAGTTGTGTTGGTCAGAAATACAGAGCCAATTTCCATGTGATAAGGAAGCTGTGCCCTTGTTTTATGCATAGTGCTGAAGCCTTCAACTACTCTTACCATGTTTGGTTTTTGGTACACCTACCATACAGACTTTCAGGGTGAGCAATGAAGAAGGATTTCAGGAAAAGACCACATTTTCTGGTTTTTATTAAAATATAGACACAGGATCCAGGAAAGCTGGAGTTCATTAAAAAATATGGGTATGCAAAGGGCATGTGAAGCCTTTATGCTGGCATTTCGTAATGTTGAGTGACTGATTTCACAATCCTGACATTTCTCTGATGTAGAATTTTTTATGAAACTGTATGTACTGCGTCCAGCTCTGCAACCCTCAGCACAAGACAGACATGGACCTGTTGGAGCGGGTCCAGAGAAGGGCCACTAAAATGGTTGGGGGATGGAACACCTCTCCTTATGAAGAAAGGCTGAGAGAGTTGGGGTTATTCAGCCTGGAGAAGAGAAGGCTTCAGGGAGACCTCATTGCAGCCTTTCAGTAAAGGGGGCTTATAAGAAAGATGGCGACGGACTTTTTAGCAGGGCCTGTTGCAACAGGTCAAGGGGGAATGGTTTAAACTAAAAGAGGGTAGATTTAGCCTAGATCTAAGGAAGAAATTTTTTACAATGAGGGTGGTGAAACACTGGCACAGGTAGCCCAGAGAGGTGGTAGATGCCCCATCCCTGGAAACATTCAAGGTCAGGTTGGACGGGGCTCTGAGCAACCTGGTCTAGTTGAAGATGTCCCTGCTCCTTGCAGGGGGGTTGGACAAGATGACCTTTAAAGGTCCCTTCCAATCCAAACTATTCTATGATTCTATTCTGTGATTCTATATATATTTCTGAAAATGTAGTAAATTAAGTATATTTCTGAAAATGTAGTAAAGAAGATTAAAAGGTAATCTCCTTGCTCCAAAATCACACTGTCTAATTTGAGGCATGATGAAATACAAGTAACTGATAAGAAAGAGATGTTTGGAAACACAAAAGATATGGCATTGGCTCTCGGAATTTGATGATGGCTTGTGTGGATTAATGATTGCCAATTGTAGATGGGGAAACTGATGCACAGAGAGGGAAGGAGCACACAAAAGCTGAGGTTAACTACAAAACTGCACCTGTGCTTCCTTAATCCCCGTGCAGTGCTCTATTCCCTTTTCCTCTTTTCTTGCTTAAACCAGTTCTTTTTCATTAGACTGTCTAGTATAGGAAAGGGAATTTTCTGAGCATGAAGTAAGATAGATAATGTTCCTTACAATGAAGCACTCTTTACAAGAAATATATTAATTTTCAGTGCAGTCCATTAAACAATAGTTTCCTTGTCAGTACATTTTGGTGTTTTTTGCATTGTAGGAGAGTCGGTGACTTTAGGCCTGGAAAGCTGTGTTGGGTAGGAGGAAAGAGGGAAAAGAGAGAGAGAGTTAAATCATAGCTGATATGGCAGTGTTCTTTCACATCATCATTATTTAACTGCTGTGACATTCAGCCCATGAAAAAAAATTGTGTGGGTTTTAACACCTGAAGGCATGAACAGAAATGTGGTTTGGGTTTTTTTTTAAATCTTATTTTAGAGCAAGAGAAAGGACCAAGATTGACAGCATCTGGAAAGAACAATGCTTTTCTTAACCACACAATATATATAACAGGGGAAGAGTTGTAGAAACATCCTTGAAAAAGGCTAAAATCATGATGCAGGGGACTTTCTCATGGAATTAAAAAGAAATTCACTCCTATGCCTTCCATGTTCCTGATCTCTCTATTCAGCTTGCTAACAAGGGTGCTGAATGACTAAGGCCTGCACATTTCTTCCCATCTGTCTGCTAAAATATATTAACTCATGTAGCACAAGCCACCACACACTCAACAGATGGTAACTGCTCCCTATCACTTCTAATTTAACTCAGCTTTGGACTGATAACCCAGAGCTCCCATGAAACTCAAAGGGAATCTTCTGTTTGTTGAGCCAATAAAAATATAAAGCCCTTCGATGTTACCAGTCTTCTGAAATGTTAATTGTGTCATAGACTGTTTCTACCAAACTTTCCTTTTGTTGTTCGGGAAAAGAAACACTGAACCAAATTACACTGCACTGCTGGAGGTTTATAAGTGGCAATGAAATTTTATGGTAGATTCATTTTGGTACCTGGAGCAGTATTCCCATGTCTCTGGGCATCAGAAGTGTGGTCTGGGCTATTTTCCACTTCCATCACCAATGCCTCCTATTCACCTTCATGGCCAGATGCAAGTGTTAGTATGCCCTGACTGGGTTTCTGTGTAAAATACGTACCAGTCTCCTCAACGTGGCTGAGACTAGAGAAGCTCATGAAATGAAATCCAAACTTCAGCTGCCGCAGATGTCTTGCCAGATCTAATTTTGGTGTCCACACCAGCAGAGTACAGTTAGTCACTGGCAAATGTCTCGTTTACGCATTAACTGTAGTCCTTGGGAAAGGTTCATGCAGGCCATGTTTCCCACAAAAGAGTATGCATGAAGAAGTTTGTGGCAGCCCAAACTGGCAAATTTATATAGAACAGCACAGTTTTGTATTGACATACCAGCACTGGTACCAGCACTGGGTGAACATGGTTATTGTTTTGGACCCAGTCTCATGTGTTGCAAGATATTGGGGACCTACAATAATGATAACTGGAATTGAATTTGATACCCCTGGTAGAAATCCAAGTATTTAAGTGAAATTACCTATGGTTCATCTTGTGGTAGACAAGATAAGAATTAAGTCGCTAAGAATAATATCCATAATGTCTATGATGTATTAAAACCTTAAGGAAAAGAAAGTGGTTGTTCCTCTTAAAAAAAAAAAAAAAAAAGAAAAGCTTTAATTGTTTAAATTTCAGCCTGTTTAATCTCTTTCTTAAAAGAAAAAATAGTACTGTACTGCAGTGAACAATATCAAATTCACTTTAATTCAGGAATCCTTTGGTGAAATTCTGTGGTATGTTTTATATAAAATATGAGAAAAGATTCCTCTAGACCTATCAGCCAGACTTATATTTTATGCACTCCACTTCCAAGAGCTTTTACATTAATAAAATGCCAAGTAGAAAGATCATTCAAATGCCTCAAGTAGCCCTAGATATTAAAAAGCTGTATTAGCAGGCAATTTTTTAAAAAAACATGATCTTTCCAGACTTTATGGGCAATCTTATGCACTTCTGTTTTTCTTTTACAATGAGTTTCAAGGCAGCTATTTGCACTTTTTGGGATGTTGACCTGATTTCAGATGTAGTGTTACTTTGTTTAATGGTAATTTTGTTCTAGGTGAAGGAATTCACTGCACTTCTTTTACATTCATTTTAACGACGCAGAACCCGATAGCTCTGCGTTCTTCACATGACTGAATGGAAGATAATATTTTCCGTTGCTCAAAAGGGGTAACAGATTAATTTTAATATTATCTTTATGTTTAAAATAAAACACAGTTTGATGTACATCTGACTTTTCTTCCTTTCCATAATTGTTAGAAGTCTAGGGATAATAATACTTGCCATCTGCTATAATATGTGCATGTCAAAAGTAACTTGTTCATAGGTATCATACTAAAAAGAAAGGAAGGAAACAGCATTTGTTTGCTATTTTATAAATAGATATGTGTATATACAAACAGTATTAATGAATAAGTACAATTGATTAAAATGCAAAACTTTAACTACAAGTTTTATCCTATACATACAGCTGTTTAGATATAATACTGATGCGCTCTGTTCTCTCACTACCATGACATCTACCATGGGGATAAGAGAAGAAATCTTCTGAATGCCTCAATCCAGTCTCTTTTGCATGCCTGCAAAGTGATGTAAAGCACAGAAACATACTGCAGGTGAGAAGTTGTAGGATCAGGCCTTAATATGATTTGGACAATTTGGTTGAAGTAATTACTTTAATCTCTTTTGATTCTGTTTTTTTCACTTGACTTTTTTCATAATCACCTTGTCTCTGCAGGGATCCTTGCCTCATCAAGCTTTTTTCATCTTTTTTCTGTTCAAATGGGCTGAGATGAGTCAGTCTAAAAGAGAAAGAAAATTAAAAAAATGAAATTTTTTTTTTAAAGCATCCTCTCTTCTATTTTCCATTTGGTAAAGTACAACGTTAATATGCATGCTCAAGATCTCAGATGCTTGTGTTATCTATGTCTTGGAATATAACATCATAGCTGCCTTGACCATTTTCTATCCCACCCTGATATGCTGAGGTCAATCATTCACTGGAAAAATATTATTGCTTAACTTAAGGCCTGAAGTTATGGGTAAATGCCATTGGTGTGGGAATGAGTAGTAGGTATTTTTTGCTCTGGAAGTCAGGCTACATGATCACAGTGGTTTCCAATTACAAGAATCTGTAAAAGGAGATACACTGCTCGTCTCCCTGATCTGGATCTTAGCTGGAGCTATATTTGGAACATCTCTGATTGTAAGAGATGACTATGAAATCATTATTATCTTTCATCTCTGATTGTAGGAGATGGTTCTATGAAACAATTAAAAAACCCTGTTTTTTCTTAATTTCAGCACTGCTGAGAGTCCCAACCTCAGGCCAGTGCCTTTTTATGTGAGGCACTGTGTAGGTATGCAGTAAAAGAAGCCCTGACCCCATTTCCTAACAGAGAAGGAGTGCTTGGCAGGTCACTGCTCTCTTTTTCATCTGCGTCCATTTCTACTCCTGTGCCCTAAAGAGAGTTACATGTCATGCAACAGTTCAGCATGTTGATACTTCTCTTCTGCCCTTTCCTACATCATGGACAGTTCATTAAACTGTAATTTAAAGCCAGTTTTGAACAATCAGGGGCAATTGCCAGAGCTTTAGGTTATGAGAGAAGTGCCTTTCTAGGCTAAGTTAAGTAGCAAATAAAGTAATTTCACATGAATGTGAGAGAAGGGGACATCCAGACCTTGACTAGATGTAATGTGAACCTTCTATAAATTACTGACCAAAACATATGCTTATTTTCTTCCCACTACACAGCTCCTTTCTGTTTGATATTTTCTTTAACTAGCTTGATATGGGTTGGGGCAGAGGGAGAGAGCCCTCTATCCCTAAGTGTTTTTGCAATCTCTGCCCAATTAGTTGTCTGTCTTTCTAGACCAGACTTCACCACACTACCCTGGGGAATTCTGGTAGATGTGAGAGGTATCTGTGCTTGCAAATCATTGTGAAACAGCCAGGAAGAGAGCACTGGCGTTCTGGGTCCTGGTTTAAGGCTTTGGCTGCTGCACCATGTTAGTCCTCTGAAAACAACTAACAGTGACAAATGACTGCAAATTGCTTAGCTTTTGCTCCCATGTACAAAACATACCTTGTCCCTGAAATTCAGAAAAAATAAATATTTTAAGAAAATGTTTATTTCAGTTGGGCTGGAAGGACAACTTGCACTGTAGAACTAATTCTACAGTTCCTGTTCTTCCTCTGAAATAAATCTTCAGTTCTCAAGTGACTTGAAAGCAAAAACCATAAATTTATCTTGCTTAACTTTAAAACTACTGTTTTTGGCCACCTCTTTGGGAAGTATGACTCCACAGTTTTTGACAGCAGTTGTAGCTTGATTCGCAAGCACACCACGCTAAGAAAGAGAACCTTGGATATTCAGTTTAATACAATTCATGCCTTAATTTTAATTTCACTCCTTAGAGAAAAAACGTTTCCTAATGGACTGTTTCTAAATAGAACAGGAAAAAACAGAATAAAAAACTTACACTTTTTTTTATACTTGTTATAAATGGGCCTGCCAAGTGGTGAATCATTTGCAGAGCAGCAGGTTAAATACACATAATGTAAAACAGCATCTCTAAAATGTTAGGAATAGCAAGATTTAAATACTGAATAATGTTTCTGGTTGTAGCTGGAGCTTGAGCTGAGAAGCATTAAACAACTGCTGAAACTGTTTGACCCACCAAGCTTGAAAACAATATGCATTTTATGTTTAAAAATGTCACCACTTCACCTGCTGGCATTAAGAAAGGTTGGCAAGGTGTCTGTAAATGTGAATGTATTGAGCTTGGCCCTTCCCTCCTTGGTACTCACTGGTACAATTACTTTCAACTAAGAATGAAGCAGAACAGCTGCTAATTTTTGAAATAATTCTTTGTTCATGTCACTTGCACTCTCTGAGCTTCCTGCTTAGATGGTCTTTTTTAGAGGAGTACATCCTTATTGCAGTGACCGTCTTCTTACACTATATGCATAAATAATTTTAAATTAAATGGTTTGGCTACTAACAGTAGTCTAAAGTCCAGTATCACCTGGACTAATCCATTAAACCTCCAGGGCTGCTGTGTGAATCTTGTAATTCTTTTTGGCTAGTGTTGAAACAGTCAAGGAGATGGTATTTCAAACCTTCTTTCCTGGTGTAGTTTAATATGATGACTGTGTGCAATGACTGTCCTTCTGCTTAACGAAGCAGGGACCACCAGAGGTAAAAGAATGATTTTCTAGAGTTTTGCCTGCATCGAGGCTATCTGAGCCTGAGCTGGAATGATTTGTACCTACTGTGGATCATCATAAAGGGCTATTTCCTGCTACTTGCCAGTACATTTCATGTGCATATCACATCAGCCTATGCCATCAGCCTATATGAGCTGGAAGGATGTGAAAAAAACCCACAAACAATAATGGTTCAAAGACATGATGGTGTATTTTTTATAAGATTGGTGTTGCACAGGAAGTTAATTATCTGACTTAAACCCTTTTAAAACCTTCTATTTTCCTTGAATCCTGAATCTTAGAGAAGTCTCTGCGTTCCTGAGGTCTTAATTTATCTCACATACAAATGTCAGTATGTTGGAAGAGGCCGGAGTCCTTGGGTACTGATCATCCTTGGGTACTGATTATAGCCCTTGGGTACTTGGATACATATGCCAGCAGTCCCATACAGCTTTCATCAGATGTACCATGCATTAGCTCTCTTTCAGGCAACAAGCACCCCAACCATGTTGTAACATGCAACTTTCACAGGAAGAAACATAATGGTTCTTATTGCCATACAATGGAGACAAATAACTTCTACTTTATTTAATAGTGAAAAATACAGATGTGAGTGAGTTTTATGACAGTAGAACAAACACAGCTTCAAAGAGATGGGAAACAAGGAGTCACACGGTAAGTTAACACAGTGCAGAAAGACTGACCTTTCTTTATAGGAAAACAAAAAAACCCAAGTCCAGGAAATTCTGCAGGAGATAGTTCACTGAACAGCATATAAAAAGGTCATAGCACCATCTGAGAGGGAATTTTCCCT